>NW_017257470.1:557917-620296 GCF_001594055.1 Mycetomoellerius zeteki | reverse complement strand
CCAGCCAATCTTTTTTTCAGTGTATATGTCTAAGGTTCACAAACTAGTAATCTATACGAACAGACAACGTGGAGTTCTTAGAATTAGACTTGGGCATCTAATTATAACGTTATTGTTCTATGAAAATTTATGTATTTATACATAAATATGTGCGCGAAATATCGATGTAGCAGTATATAAAGATATATGTGTCGTATTTTATCGGTAAAACAGTGATCTCGTCGGAGTTTCACTTTATGTGTCGTCTACAATACTACGGTATAAAGAAATAAGAGTAAGAAATTGACCAATCACAATCGATTATTCTTTTTACATTCTACTATGATTGGTCAATCTCTTACTCTTATTTCTTACTCCGTATTTTAGACGACGTTTTCCTCACAAAGGAAAACCGCTTGTGAAAGCGCATCCTATAATTTTAACACAAATTAGTTGGAGGGCTAAACTTACTTTATATGTGTAATTCAGCCAAGTCGGAGAATGCTCATCTTGGTGTTTCCCTTGTTAGTCAAAATAAAATTTATTAATTAAAAAAAATGGGGTTAACCTATTTTTCTCTAACATTGAATTGTTTTCGATTTTATTGTGTATCCGAATTTTTAGGACATAATTCATAAAATTTCTCATATTGTTTTAATAACTTCAGCAAAATATATATTCATGTTAGATGATTGAATGTACCGAGTTAACGGCAAAATTGATTATTTATATATAGAAATCATGTACGAGTATATATAGGATAAAAGTAGCAGGTTATGCTATCGAACGAAGGTCAAACAATATATCTCGCATCCTGGAATACCCGAATGAAATCGTTCCCTTCTTTACGACGCCCTGCTATATTTGGCGAGGAACTTATCGTTTATTAAAAAATAGTACAAAGACAGTTGCACGCGTCCACGTGTTTTATTAATAGTGTTCGACCAGACTTTGCCGATAATCAAGAGTTTATTCGTCGTAAAAAGGTTACCGTCGTAATGCGACTTAAAATAACCGGAGCAGTTTGTTGAGTTCGATAAGTTTGCTTTTATTTTCGCTCTTATTTACAGACATATGAGCGTAGTCAAATATACCGGTATTCATAGCCTGATCGTATATTAAGACTATCTTAAGTACAGTCTTAATATGTCATGAAACAACCAGAGAGTCGCATCTTAAGACATTACTTAAGATGGTCTTAAAATAAGAACGAATTATAAATACGGCTCATAGTTAATACGAATGATAATTCTATACTCAACACACACACACACACACACACACACACACACAAAAGCAAGCGCGCAGATGTTATTTAAAAGTATATGATGCATGTTGAATGTGTAAGAGACATTTCTCGGTTGTTCTGTTTTCGAAATAGAACATCTTTCCGATTGAACTGAAACTTTACAGGTAATATTGTTACAATAGTGATTATTTATGAAGATCCTATCTTTGGATTTTATATAGATTAAGTGGAAAGATAAGAAAGAAAAATTATGACGGTAAATATGCCGATTAGGGAAAACCTCTCCGATGACCTTGACATGTTATTATGACTCTAAGTGACCTCCAAGAGGTTCTAACTGATTCTCTGAACTACCCGTTAAAAAATTATTAACAAAAAAGTTTAAGAAATAAATAATAATAAATCTTTATTATTGTTTATACATGCTGCCTGAAAGATGCGTTATATTCCTACATATTGATTGTTATGAAAAATATTACTAAGGTTTCGGTGGTCTAAAAAGCTTAGGACGCTCGCACAGAATGCTAGAGATCCGGGTTTGACTCCCGGGTGAGATATTTTTGCAATAAATTTATTTACAGATTTTCAGTACATTAACATCTCTCTAACACCTGCCTGATTAAACATGAAATTATTAAAAATTGCTTGTTAATTTAATTTGGAATTACTACAGTAATTAAATTGCGCCTAAGTCCGAAAAACCAATTTGACACGCAGTTCAAATGATTACATATGTAGTATTTAAATTCATATAAAAATTTAAGCATTTAACAAAATAAGATCGAGTTTCGACCGTTATAGGTTTTAACTTTTACTTATTTAAAAAATAACATCTTATTTTTGTTATATATAATATTAAGATCTCAATACTTTTCCTGTCTAGGAGTCTCAACACTCTCGCGTCCGACTTTCCACGCAAAGTGAGGTTCATCTCACTTAAACGGTTTTGTTAACTTTTAATCTATTAACTTTTTAACGGATAACGAGAGATGACTAAAACTTCTTGGAGGTTATTCAGGGTCATGACTTTGATAACATATGTCAAGATCGAGGTCATCGGGAAGGTCTTCCTCAATCGGCATACTTATCGTCATAATTTTTGTTTCTTATTTTTTACCTTTTAAACTATAAAAAATCCGAACATATAGGATATTCATAAATAATCACTATATAACAGTATTAGCTGTAAAGTTTCAGTTGAATCGGAAGATTTTTTTCGAAAATACAGCCCATTTCTCTTTTCAAAGCCTCTATATATTCTGTAACTCGTTATGTCAGTAACGACATTGTTACTTTGTCATTGTACAGATATTTTATACGGTAAACAAACTGCGCAACAACAATGTCGTTACTGTTATAACCGAGGGGGTAACTACTAGCTGAAATATTGTCCCATCGATTATGGTACATGATTTCATATGACTTCATCTGATTACAAATAACTTTTTCCACTACATATGAAATAATTTGGTAAAATACACGATTTTATATAATATTATACAATAATTTCTCGTCGCATATGCAATTATCGGATTATACATAGAGATTTCATATGAATTTTATAATGATTTCGAGGACCCACGATTACATTAAGTGGTTACCTCCTCGGTTATAATGACTTACAGAATAGGAACTCTGAAGTGGGATTCTCTTGTAAGTTATAACGTCTTACCTATGATTGTCGCTATCGTCAACTGTCAATGGTGACAGTTAATGGCAAAGACGATCCTGGAAAAAAGCACTGCTCTCATCATTAATTGTCGCTAGTTAAGAAGATTCTAAAGACGTTTTACCGATTAAGTAGGACTTATACGCAGACGATTTACATATCATTGACACAGAAAGATTGCATCACTTTTTTTTATGGGTTTCAGAATGCAGCTCGCTCATCGAGTGATTAGTTCTTATTTATGGATCTAATCATTTCGTCTAACTTCATCGTCAATCAAATCATCATTCAACCGCTCTACAAGAAAGGCTAAGTTCCGAAATACATCGGAAAAAAAGTGATGCACCTTTTACAACCTGTCCGTGACCAGCTGTACAGAATATGGACCCTGATCACCAACTTCATCTTCATTTTCTTCTGTATCTTTTGTTTGTAATGAAAGTTCACCAAATATGTGAATAATAGAGCAAAACGCTCTCGTAACAGTTTATTCTTTAAAAAATACGGATATATTTATGTAAATAATCGAATCGCTCTTAACTCAGCGAGTTTATCCACTTCTTCATTATCATTTCTTGTGATACAAAAAGTTGGGCGAAAAACGCATTAGCCAAATTAACAAGAATCGGAAAATAACTTTCGGTAACTCTCTTCTGCGCTCTTTTTTCCCGCGAACGACTTTTCTTTTCGCGTAGCTAGGTCGAATCGACGAGCGCGCCACTAGTTACGTTCGAATCTAAAGCCGGTATTCGTAGTCGATTCTTATATTTGACTGTCTTAAGTACAATCTTAAAATGTCATAAGCCAATCAGAGGGCTGTAATAGCATCTTAAGCCATTACTTAAGACGGTCTTAAAATAAGAACGAACTATGAATATTGCCTTAAGTCAATGTTTCTTTGCAAATAATCCGCCCACGTATACTTCTTTGCGAGTTTGTGTATGTGCGCGTGCTCGCGCGTGCGATATGTACATACGTACATATATCTATCTGTCGTATTTTCATACATTCACGAGCATACGTAAGGCGAGAGGGCGGATGGCAGAGTGGATGGAAGCGCGAAGATGGTATGCGTGGGGGTGCGGCGAAGGTACGAGCGTGTTATATAAATAGAAGCGGTCAATGCTGCTATGGGAACACTACATACGCGGTGGGGTAGATGGATGCGCAGCGTGAGTAAAATACCTCACTCCCAATTTCATTAATCCGTATTTAGCGTGTGCTTGAGCATTCGGAACTTCAAGATAGCGCGAAATTTAAAGCTCAACAGTGCATAGAGTCAAATAGCTGCAAAACGCTAAGACAGGAAATATATTAAAATATGTATTTCACAAATTTTACCTTAATAGAAATATATATTGCGCGCGCGCGCGCGCGCGCTTAACCTTAAACATCTTAATTCTGTGGAGCATACATTTTTCCTAACACACAAATTCGTTGAAATTTAGTGTAAAAAAAATTTTCTAGGTCGCTGATTACGAATATACAGGATGTCAAAAAATTTGCGACTCAAAATACTATAATAAGAAAATTTTCGAAAAATTAAGTAAAAAAGTTGTATGTAAATTTTTATTTTAAGTAATAATTTTTTAGCTTATAAGGATTTAAATATGGCCAATTACAGACTACATTTAGATGACTACCTGTCCATAAATTGCATGTGCAGTAGTATTAATGAGTGTCGATAAGCGGTCACTTTAGCACGCTCATTAATAATTACAGGTGACTACCTAAAGGTAGTCAGTATTTGACCATATTTAAACTGTTATATCTCAGAAATTATTGCTTAAAATAAAAATTTATAAATAATTTTATTACTTAATTTTTTGAAAACTTTCTTGCTATAGATAGTATTTTGAGTTGCGAAAAAAACATAGCCTTTATTTGGAAACACAGCAAATCAATTGACATATAGATCCAATATGTTACGATAAGGAAACTCAAAGTTTTGATGCAAATATCGAATATCAAGAGTAACGATACGATATTTCAAAATATTGAATCGTATCGAAACATCTCTATGTTTTGTTCCTTTAAAATTAGTACCTTTTAAGAGGATTCTAAGTCGTCTCTGTTTTACCACGAATTACGTTGCACTGGAAATTTTCGAACTGGCTTTACCTCCAAGCAGGAGGGGAAATGGGGTGGAACTCTCTTCGCGTGAAAAGTCGTACGCCCTTAGGTAGGGGAGGAGGTGGGGTCGACCTTGCTTCGCGTGGAAATTTTTGCACTTCTAGGCAAGGGGTGTAAGACATTTAGAGGAAATAGGCACAATAGAGAAGCTATCAGCGTCAGTAGGGCTAATGACAGAACGGAAATCTACCAGTATGAAGAAGACCAAGCCTCGGTCTGAATCTCGGAGCGCCCGGATATTTTTCTCGTGTTGTCGCTTATTTCTTACAGGGGAGAGGTAGGGACGCTTTGCGTGAAAAGTCGGACACCCCTTAGGCAGGGGGGAGGTAGACCTCATTTCGCATGGAAAATCGAACGCTCATAGACATATATGAGGATATAGAGCAAACTTCGCAGCGATACGTATTTAACTTTATTAAAAAATTTTTGGCATTAAATTTTTTTATCGGTGAAAATCCATTTGTGAGCATTCATTTGACATCATTTAGAGTATTTCTGCCAAAATTCATGGCAATCAGGCGTTGGATGTTTCAAAAGTTCGCCCAAATATTTTAGATCAATTTTTGTATACTTTTTTCACTATTCAAAAACTTTTATAGATATTATGAAAATAATCATAATCGTCATTGCGCTTTGAATATTGAAGAACTTCAACTATATCGCAAAATTTATATCAATATTATAATATCACGAAAGTTGGAAATATTTTTTATCAGTTTCATATAAAATATACCATTATACATATTTTTATACTGCCCATTACGCAATATATAGAGTGACCACAATCCTTCTACAGTGATCAACCTTTCTCTGTTTTCAAAACGATTTTGCGTGGTTTTAATGGAAATTTTAAACGGATTATACATATTTCTCGTTTACATGACTAAAAATTTTGAAGAAAATTTTTGTCTGGAATTCCCGTTTTTGTTTTGTAACATCTATCTATCCTATCATGGTTTTGGTTAGCAGCGCTAAATACGTATTGATCGAGACGATTCATTGCGACAAATCTTTTTTTCTTCACTTTATTATTGGGAGACTAGTCAGAAAATAGCACGTCGCAATATGATGCGCCGCTTTATATTTTTCTCCCTTTCTCTCCTTTATTCTTGCGGGTGCATAGTTGTGAACACATGACCAGGCATCGAGAATCGAGAGAATACCTTTGTTTCCTGCATGAACTACCTACATGCACGCGTTACACGTCTTTTACACACAAGCACGCACTTTCGTAGCTACCAGCTGATTTTGTCTCGTGCATAACCGTCAATCGTTACAGTCGCGCTAAATAAATACTACAAATGCACAAGACTTCGTTAAAAGTCAATAAATTGCACTTCTGACTAAGTTGCTTTATGAAATCGAAAATGACGATATTCCGTAAACAATACAAAACGGAAGTAATAGTATTTAATAGTTAACAATTTCATTTGAATAAAAATATAATAAAATTGAGTATTTGTTTCATTCACAGAAATGCGTTGACAAATATAAAAATTTATGATAGAATTAAAAAAATAACAAATTAATATGATTGAATAAATATTTGCAGCCTGATATCTAAAAATATCAATATTAATTTATGGTGCTGCTACAATTTAATTATTAATTTTTACGTCAAAATTATTTTGTTTAACGATATAAAACTGCTATGACTACTTATTTCTGCTCTTCTCGCGTTTTAAGATATTAACTATTCAACTCAGTTTTTTTTTTGTTGAAAACAAAAGTCTTTTGTACATCTTAAAAATAAAACGATTATCTATTGAAAAACTTGGTCTAATTAAATTATTGAAATCTCGAATTAATTATATTTATCCAAGGATAAATTAAATAGATTAAATTTAATGGACTAATAAGAATAAATGAATGCAATATCAAATCAAATAAACATTAACGATTTACTCTTCTAATCGCGTTTCTGCACTCACATTAGCACTCGTCATACAGAAACAAAGAGAGGGAAGCCTGCTCAATAGTTCAAGTATAAAGTGCAACGATGATTTTTCCGCGTGGTCAATTTTCATGATACGTTCCCTCGGTATTGTCTCGTGCAGAGAAACGACATAAATAATCTTATCATGAGTGCATACCGCAGCTGATAACAATGGATAATTTTACTGTCCATACGGACAGCGCGATAATTTCTCGCGGAATGACCGTGGATAGCTCATTATTTTTAGCGTCGCGTTCATTAAGAAAAATTTAGCCGCAAATAAAAACATGTAAGTGAAACAGACAATACTGACTGATAAAGATGTCGCAGGATAATTGAAAGAGAAAGAAAGACGTTTAAGACATTATGAAAAATATCAGTTATACAAGAAACAATTGTATAGAAAAAAAATTCATAAATGACAGGAAAGTACGCGCATTTGTTTATTTCATTCAGTAACCCTAATAACACAGATCTCCAAGGAACATTCCAAAGAACATTCAGAGGATATCTCTATGTCCTGAGAACGTTCGCCAGAACGCCCCTCGAATAAAGTGTGCTATTAGGGAAAAAATAAAATAAGAAATCTTTTGATTTACGTTCATAGAAACTTACATTACCTATTCCTTCAAAATTCTCGTTTGATAAAAAAAAAATCATGTAATATATAAATAAATATGTATATATATATAAATAAATATGTAAATCAATAATATTGTAAAGATTTCGCTTACTATTTCTAGAAATATTATTTGCAATTCAGATTTCGAGAGTGACAAACTTTGTTATCTTAAATGTTTCATAAATAAATTCTTTTAAATATAGATGAATATTAAATATAGATGATAGTTAAATTATGCCAAATGTTAATAAAATAATAAATAATTTTACAAATTATAAGTAATTTTCATTTTTATGCAATTCCGTTATAATTTTTTTTTCAAAATGTTCAAGTATTGCGAAGGCAATCAAGACAATTTGAATTCGAGATAGAATGCCTTCCCGAGGAAAAAGAATTCCAATAATCATCGTCTGTAAGGAAATAATTAATCGCGTCTGCAAACCGTGGGTTGCTCGCGTCGGACGCGAATAGCCCAGATTACGCGGTGAGGATGGTTGGGACGAAGAGGAGGAACTCGACAAGATATCATCTTTGGTCGTACAGTATCGATCGACCAATCCTGTCTTATCTATTATTAGACGAATAACGGCACATGGATCATTATTATTATGCAAAATGTATTTGTAGCTAAAGACAACGACAACGACGCAACGATGAGGACAACGAGAAATCAATTCTATTCCAGTCACGAAAATTATGGCATTCGTTAAGCCAGCTTGAAACTAGAGAGACGCTCTCCTAAAATGGGACAAAGAAGTGTTGTTGAAGAAAGATAGACATTATGGAAGAATGAAGAGACAATTGGATCGGCAAACTAATTGTTAAATTCCCGGGACCGTGAATGGAATTAAATCTCGCTAAAATTCGTAAAATCGCTTATAACCACACCGCCTCGGCGTGTATTAATAATAATGAACCACACTTGGTACCGAAGTGTCACGATACTTTTTCGTAGGGTTTCTTCTCTTCTTCCTCTCGATCGCATAAAAACATTTTAACGCGCGTACTTCTAGCGAAATTATTGGTCTCGTAACGCGATATATCAATTAATCGACTCAACGTTAGCTGGTAACTTACAATTTTTGCATTTTTCTTTTCCTTTTTTTCCTCTTTTTTTTGACACGATTCAACGATTTCCTTCCTTATTCGCCGAATAAGCAAAAATGTCCCGCGAGAAAATAAATGGAGAACGCGATCATATCTAAATTATTCAACAGTGGTGTATTGACCGCCGTGCGGTAAGACCATAGCGCTATATTACCTATCTATATCCCGTGAATAAATAATGCAGACGGCACGATAGTTCCAAACGTGTCTTTCTTTCCCCTTCAGTATGCTTAAATCTTAAAAATAAACGCTGAAATGGTTGCGGTGAAGATTCGGTCCGTATCGATTTTCAATCAACCGCAATCTTCGTCGAGCTGTTCTTGGAAAGAAACGGAGTGAATTAATTATATATCGGACTACCTAATTTTAACTCTTCGTTATTCGTCGTCGCTGAGTGTGATCGCGCGATGATAAACTAGACTAGATAAAAATTAAATCGGATGAAACCGCTACGATAAATTTAATCTTTTTACGATCTAATGTCATTTCGTTATAACGCGTCGTACATTCACAGATTTTTTTTTAATTGTTACTGGAAGTTTTATAATTACAACCATGTACGATTAACAACGTAATGAAAAAGTAAAAATATGGCAGTAAATTATTAAGGGGATTCTAAAGACGATTATATAGTCATATTGAAAATAGCACGTACACACAGACGATTCACGTGTCATTGACACATCACTACATCAATATCTCACTCACACACGCCACACATACACATAAATTTTAGTACAACAATGACGTTTTAATTAGACGTCTAAGTTCAATTTTAAGAACTCCACACTGATTTTTCATGCAAACTACTAGTCTATGGACTACTACTATTTCGTAAGTACAAATTGCACAGCTTTTATATGAAGCAAATGTTGTCACGACGCGACGTGACAGTCCTGAAGTACCATATTGGACTAAGAAATGGTAAAAAAGGTCTCCATTTCGAAATTTTTTGTTGTTCTCAGCATAAATTCTACCTCACAGACACATATTAATGCGTATACTTTAATCCTGGAAAAGGATTTTCAAATCAGAAAGAAAGGAAAAAAGTAATTGTTATACAAAAATTATATGGTTTAGTCGATAATACAGACGACTTTAGAATTCTCTTATCATGTGAATAAAAGAATTTTTTTTCGAGAAAAAATCAAAAGCTTGTTTTAAAATCGCTTGAATAAATTATACTTCACATTTTCCAAAAGCTACACTAAAAAAATATTTTAATTAAAAAAAATTTTGAGCATAAAATAATTTTTTTAGTACCGGCGCGTAGTTTAAAAGTATTATACATACGTAGTATATAAATTCACACAGAATTATACAAGTACTTAAGATATTATCGAATTTGGGAAAGATTAATTTCAAATAAGTATCCCATACTTTTATCTAAATCAATATATAATATAAAAAAATATTGTCACCTGGCATTATTTATTAGTAAATGTATGTAAAAATGTTGTAACAATTAGAATGACATTTGATTATTTTTACATTAGGACTTTAAAAAAATTATTTCCGGATTTTTAAGTCATGCTTTTTATTAAACAAGTGTTCTCTTCTCGTCACTTTCGGAAAAATATTGTAAAATTCGAAAACTATTGACATATATGCACATATAATCTTCCCTAAAGAATCAAGCTTCTCAATTTAATCGCGATTGCAAATATAATGTAACAAATACTAAATTAATTCTTACATAATATATTTATTAAATTAAATTGTCCTTTGAAATTGATTTTAGACAAGTTTTTCAAATGCAATAATAAATATGAATCTAAAAAAAAATGTGTATCGATATCAAATAGATTCTCAAGATTTATCTATCAAATCTATTCTTATATCTCAAGATTAGTTTTAGTTACATTCTTTAGCAAAAACAAAATTTAATAAACTATAAATACGAATCAGAGATATAAATTATATGTTAATAAATTGTGATTAATTTTAAGTAAATCAATTTATAATTATAAAAATTCAATTTTGTGAGGTATTTTACACATAAATATCCTGTGATATACCCATAAACGTTTGACCGGTTCGACTCGCTGTACTATCAATTGTTTCGTCGAGACTGTCTTGTGTCAGAGAAAAATGGCTCTGCTTTTGAGTAAAAACTATTTTTCATTCCAAATAAAACGCTGCTTTCAACGGCAGCAATTTAGTGGGGTTTATACGTGGTACGGTATTGAGTGGAAGTGTGGAAAAAGAATTTTGAGGAATGTTTTAAGCGTACTGGTGGGCGCGAGTGCTACTTGCGGAGCGTTCTTGTATTTCTTAGACCGATCGGTTCAGGCAATGGGCCACATCGCGCACCTGCCCAGTTATCCCTGGGATTTTGAGGGGTATCTCACATCTCTGGATCACTCGGCCGTACGACGGGGTTGGCAAGTCTACAGAACCATATGTCACACGTGCCACAGCTTGCGCTACGTACGATTCATGGATCTGATCGACGTGTCGCATACGAAGGACGAGGTCAAGGCCATTGCCGCCGAGTATGAGGTAGACAGTAGGCCTGAATTTATCTCGTGTCCGCCCTATTGATTTCATTTCTGAGGCATTTCGTTTCCTTCCCTTTCTTGCAGCTTTTGTAATTGACTTCAAGTCCGCGCTCGAAAACACGTAATACAATTACAAATTGGCTTAACAAAAATGTTCCGTCCACGTAAAAATGAGATAACTACCATTCCCTGTAGCACAAAATTTACTTTTCTATTCAATGTTATAACAAAGTAAATAAAGATATAACGGCTCTAAGGCTGGCCACACATGTTTAAATAACTCGTCAAGTATACTTGTGTAAGTTGATTGAAACGTGTGTGCTGATTTGTGATAACTGTATAGTTTTATCATAAACACGCTGCAATAAACTTATACAAGCTGCTTGTACATGTATATTTGATAAGTTTACTTGAACATATATGACATTAGAGAATCTTTAGTTTGAACTGAACGTGCCACGCCACTACACACGCTCCAATTTATTTGTGCAAGTCAGTTAGTGCAAGTATGTCAAATGAATTTTCATATTTACTCCAGTCATTTGAGCAAGCTAAAATAACTGTGTGGTTTTGTCACACACGTGTTCCAATAAACTTGTACAAGCGATTTGCGCATGTATACTTAAAAAGATTACTTGAACGTGTATGGTCGTAAATGTTTTTAATGTACCTGTTTGAAATTTACTTTCGTTACATGAACGGAAGTTGCAATTTTTTTTTAACAGTGTAGTTTTTATCCGTATCGAGTATATATTAATATCTCATGAAGAAATTTAATATGTGTGTTAACTAATTGTATTTTTAATCCAATTAATTAAATAAAAATAAATATTCGTAATTCTTGAAAAATGCTCGATAGATCTTTTAGTGTAAATCTTTAAATTAATTTTCTTTTCACTGGATTTATATTTCATAGAATAATATGTTGCATCCGAATATGCAGATTCAAGATGGACCCGACGAAGAGGGAAATTATTACATGAGACCTGGAAGGTTGTCCGATTTATTGCCACCTCCTTTTCCAAATGAGGAAGCGGCAAGAGCGGCCAATTTCGGTGCGTATCCACCAGATCTGACCTACATCATTTTCACCAGGAGGAACGGTAGAAATTATATATTTTCTTTGCTGACGGGTTGGACGGAACCGCCAGCAGGTATATCTTTAAGCGATCAACAATATTTTAATATCTACTTTCCCGGAAATATAATCAGTATGGCGCAGGTAATGGTATCGTTCAATATTACTTCTATATAAATATATTATATAAGTATATTTTTATATATATAAAGAGTTATTCTTTTGCTTTCTTTTATCGATAACTTATCAATTAATTTAATTATGAGATAAAATGTTGATACAAATTTTTACGTGGTTTGCAATATGAGTTGCTAAGATCACAGGCACGACTTCTTGCAACAATTCGTCCTTGCAACAAAACAAACAATTGAATACTAGCGTCCTTGTAAACACATAATCTTAACCAAATTTATTTTAAGGATACTGAATCTCGTTATCTATTCTTATTATTTTCTTAAAATTCACAATCAAAGAATCAACTGAGCCTTAAAAGACCTTGCATTGCCGATGGAGGATTAAGTTAGCATCCCTCCCCCTCAATAAATCTAAACGGTATCAATGTCAAAATTAAGCACCTTATATGTGTTAATTATATGCTTTATTTATATGCTAGTCCTAATTTTCATGCTCGAATGTTTAACAGAAAAAGATTGAAAGTAGGGGTGCTGGCTTAACATCGAGTTTGCGTCCTCCTCATTAAATAATACAATACATATACAAAATTAAAAAATTAGTACCGTAGAATTAAATGTTTTTAAGAACACTCAACCAAATTAATGTATCTATCACAGTTTAAAAGATATACATCAATAAAGTTTGACACAAAATATAATAATACTTATTGTTAATAACAGTAATGGGTAAATATATTGAATAGGGGACTCCGCTCCAATAATCTTGACTTTGACACATATTGTAAAGATTCTTGCATACTAATAAAATTTATTTTATTAGTATTATATAATAAAATATAGATGTTCCGATCTAACGTTCGGATCTTTCTCAATATAATAAAAGAATTTAAAATACAAATTGTAAAACAAAAAAGTTCAACACTGAGCAGTCGTCATAAATTAAACGCAAATTAAGAGAGAAATTTGCAACAAGATATAGTATTGTGTAAATTGTTTGTGTATAAGATGTATTATGTTCATGCACTTCTTCATTGAATTTTCAAATTAATTAACAAGGGCAACCTCATAGAATCTAAGTACCCTTAGATTTAGATGCCAATTTTTTTGATAACTCTGTAGGTCAAAAGAGAAATTTCGTGTTTGGCGATTTTTCCATACAGGTCTTAGTTTTTGAGTTATTAAGTTTCGAAAATCGGTCGCGCTTTGAGCGGTTCCATTAACATGCTTTGCAAGTGGCTCAAGTTAGGTACTCGCATTAGAAATCGAAAGATGCGAGTTCAAGACCCATCGTACTGCTAAAATCGGTTAAAATCTGTAACGTATGCCGATCCGTGATCTAAAGTATAGACATAAATTTAATTTACTAAATTATTGATACATATAGTCATAAGTATAATATGTATATCAATAATTCAGTGATAGTTTAGCAATATATATCATCAATTTAACTTAAATTTATGTCTAAATTGTTAATTTCATGTAATTTAAAAAAAATATTCTAGACACGAAATTGCAAAATAAATGAACTATATTATACCTGTCATCAAAGTTTAATGATAGATACTACTGTTCATTTAACTTATTTATATGATGCGTATTCAAGAGTAATATTTTTTCTAATACCTAAGGAATGTAGATATATTAAAACGTATACATATAGCATTTGAAAATCTTGCATCGTTTTTTTTTTAATTTTTTTAAAAACTATGATAAACTAGTTTCCCTTAATAATCGGACAGTTTACAGATATAATAAATATCTATAATAAATTATTCTCTCCGTAAATTTGAGATAAATGTCAATAAGATACGATTATGCTAAATTATACTTTATCAGAGAAATTATTTGTGCATTAACACTGTAACTTAATATTTATTTCGATTAATCTTTCATGCTAATGAAATTTTAATTGCGCGCTCTAGTATTTGATAGTCGTTACAAGATATTATGATATAGAATCGTGTACAGATGCTAGTTGGAGGAGTGGTGGAATATGACGATGGCACTCCATCGACGACGTCGCAAATGGCAAAGGACATAGTTGCGTTTCTAAGCTGGACATCTTCGCAAGAATTTGATGAACGAAAACGGATGTTTATCAAGGGTATGGGAATCAGTGTTATATTATTAGCTTCGATTGCTTACTGTAAGAGATTTGTCTGGTCACACCTGAGAAGTGGACAGATAATGTACGTGCCCAAGGAAAAATATTAAGAAATATTCTGGGGCGAAAAGTTTCCAATAGAAACCTTAACGACGGAACTTTCTCGACATTAAAAATAAAATATGAAATCAGTGAGTTATGAATTAAAATGATTCATTAAATTCATAAAAGTTTGAATTTGAAGTTAATAATAATTATTTTTTTAGATCCGAATTGCCATGATAATCTTTTTTTTCCGACAATTTTGATCAGAAAAAGTATTAAAGATTATCGAAGATATAAGATTAGATATATTAAAGGCAAGTTACAAAAGCAGGTTTAAAATCGATTCTTTAGAAAAATAATTAATTTACTCATTTATAAATACAATATGTTACAATAATCTGTAAATAAGAAATAGCAATTAATTGTAAATACAGTAAAATAAACTTTAAATAATCCAAACTTTATTAAGAATGTCAAATAAAATATTATTAAATTAAAACACATAAATATAAAATATTATCAATTTAAGGGAATGCTGCAATTGTTTTGTTTTATGGATAAAATATAATTAATTTTCGGATTCTCTAATCTTTTAATTGCATTTAAACAAATTTAAAAATCCTTCTCCACAATTAAAGTATAGACAAAACACAGTGTGCAGGCAACAATTTCATATGACAAACAAAAAGAAATTGAAAAATTATAGTTTTATTTGCTTTCTGCAATTGACTCGTGGCAATATGTGCTGTATATAAGTTTTAGACTTTGTACGTTTGAAATAAGCTTAGATAGCACTAGATTATATAAAAGAACAGTACTATTCTTGTAGAAATGAACTAAGGGCTTTAGTATAAGAGGAAAGTGAATCTGAAAATTTCATTTGTACGCTACGAGTGTATCGGTGTGAAAAATAAAATAGAGCGATATCGTGTCTAACAATAGATACCGGGTCTCTTACAAGAGATAGCATTGCAATATATTAAATAAGGATAGATTTACGCGTTTGTGTGTATATATATATAATAGACCGATAATGTAAGAAAGTCGGTTTTTAGAATTAAAAAGTCTGCATTATCGACATCAATCAAATTCGGCCATCCACTCCAGCATTCCCTCAAAAAAAAATCTTTTTATAATGTTTATAATATTTAATTTTAAGTTTTTATATCTAAAGATAAGGCTGATACAATTAGATATTATACCTAATAGTAACAGCTCTATCTACAGATATATTAAATTATATTTTCGATAAATTATTTTTAAGATAGTTTTAATTTAGTTCTTTCATATGTATAAGCATCTAATTTATTTTTACGATGCTAGCATTTCGTTTAGCTATATATCGAAACAAACTTTAGAGCAATTTTAATGGGTATGTGTGTGTGTGTGTGTGTGTGTGTGTGTGTGTAACTATAATCCTTACTGACCACACGTCCACGTAATTCCACAGAATTGCAGAGTGTGTAACCATATACATACATACGAAAACGTAATCTATAAATATAAGCAACTTTGGACGAACGACGAATCCTATCCTCTAATGCCAATGTGGGCCAATCGCGAAATAGCGTGCGCGCGTGCAAAGTCGTACACAAGGAACATAAACGGATCCAGTGACCAACTGCAGTAACATGCGCCAACATCGATAATCGTTTTGCAATGCGGCCTTGACGGTGCCCGTATAGCTGCCGATCGTGCCGTCTAAAAATAGGAGCTTGTGCGTGAGTGCACGCGAGCGCTTACGGGCAATAAACATTAATGTCGTCTCTCACATGAGTTGTTATCTCCGAATGAGTTGGTCGCTTGAGAATCTATCTATCTCGGTTGTAGTAACACCCCCGCGTTATCCCGCGATACCTCACCGCTTATTTTTAGATCGCCGCGTACAGACATCTTGCTCACACCTCTCTCTCTCTCTCTCTCTCTCTCTCTCTCTCTCTCTCTCTTTCGATTCCTCATTTCATCCATCTCGATCAGTGACAGCAGAATAGAATGTCGAAAATAATATCGAGTGTTTCGACAGCAACTATACAAGGTGTCTGGCAACTACCTTTTAAGAACGTATTCCTGAAATAAATTTCAGTACGAAAAATTTTAATACGAAAATGTCGAGGTTATAAAACTTTTTAAATTAACAGCGATTAAAGTTCACTAATCAAAATAAATTCATAATCATATTCGTTTCGAATTGTCGAAATAAATTAATATATTAATATCATTATAAAAAAATATTATTAATATTATTTCAATTGAGAGAAAAAGGATTTATTTGTTCCCAGGAAAGAACTATATTACTTATGCAAAAATAAATGCAAATAGAAAAACAGAATAGAGATGAATGGCATACAATTCGAGCATTTACTATAGTTACTGAGTATTCTGTTTTTCCATATAAATTTATTTATGCATAAAAATATAGTTTTTTCTTAAATACAAATGAATCCTTTTTTACAATTAAAGTAATATTGATATTTTAAACTAATTCCTCTGAAATTGATATTATAATGTTTTATTTATTCTAACTTCTGTAAGATTGTTTCAAATCCGACAGTAATTAGTAATTCGTGATATAGTAAAATGTGTAAAATATATTAAAAAATTTACATAAAAATATTATTATTAGGCAATACTATTAGAAAATATACCAAGATCCAGCATCGACCGCACAGAACGGGAGTGTTCTTCCGAATGGAACTATTGTTACGATTTATAGTGATTATGAAGATTCTATTGTTAGGTTTTTTATAGTTTGAATGATAAAAAATAAAAAAGAGAAAAATTATGACCGAAAATATTTCTATATATTGTATGTATTTAAAAAGTATTATAGCCTCGATATTTTCGTATTATTATATATTTTTGTATTAGGATTTTCGATTCAAAATTATTTCATAAAAAACACGTTCTTAAAAATGTAATGCGGTAGTTGCAAAACACCTTATATATAGGAGACGATGCGTCAATGCAGCAACAAGTGATGCCCGCAGACGTAAGAGGAAACCGGTGGCGATGAAGGATGATAGGCCGGATAGGGAGTGGGGGCAGAATGAAATCAAAAATATACGGAACGATGAATGAAACCACTGTCGACATTATCCAACTCGCAACGGGACTGTTTTTGAATGCATCTTCGGAGGTGACGGAGAAGAGAATGTGAGATGCAACAAGGACTAAGGTAAGCGGCAGTTATCTCAAAATATCATCAGTCGCTCAGAAAATTTATTATACGGTGAAACCGACGTGCTGACATCGATGCATCGTGTGTGCAATGGGTGCGAGGCGAGAAGCGAAATGTAAATGGAAACTGGCATAATTTCAACAAGAATAACTTTTCGTGAAACGTAGATACGCTAGTTGAAATAAAAGTTCGAAATTGTACAAATGTAAGAGTAAGTGTGTACGGCCAATTCATTATTTACAATCAATCCGTATGTTACGTTCATGTAAATAAAACTAATATAAATTAAGTCTTTTATACAGCAAAAAAAAACAAAGAAACAATGCTTCTTATATATTACATAAACATCGAATCACATGTTCACAATCATGTGAAACATGTCACATGTATTAATTGGATTTTGAATCTCTTGGAAATATTTATATGTTATAGAATTAATCTTCCCTAATTATATTATAAAAACTACACGAAAAGAATTTTCTCTTAAAAGTTACTCTGAAAATATGGTAGTTACGATACTTTAAAGATTTTTACTATGTACTTCAATATTAAACTTATTTTATATTTTATATTTTATTATAGTTTTATTAGTGAATGAGAGAGATTTACATAAAATTCGAAATACAATGTTGTCCCATGACTATCATATTTTCAGGGTAACTCTAAAAGAACATTCTCTCCGTGTAGTTCATAATTTACGTTAAATATTCCTATGACCAGACATGTATTCTCATCAACTAAGAGATTGCACATTTTTTTCGATAGATTTCAGAGGTTAGTCTAGCTCGTAGAGCGGTTGAACATAAATGATTAGATCCATAAGTAATCGGTACGTGATCAATCACAACATAATCAATCGGGAACTAATTACATAAAACGATTCTTAATTTTGTGAAGATTTAAGATTACTTTTATATTACGTACATTTTTTATTTTCAAAGGAATTGAATAAAATTAATCTTTAAATCGTAGGAAAATCTAATTTTAAAAATAATATTGATTTTTTATTATTTAAAATTCATTTCATATACCGAAATATACTTTTATATCTACAAATAAATAGTAAATATAAAGTCAATTTGTGCATTTTTTCTTAAAAATTACATTTTGTATATTATTATATGATTACACTTACATTCCGTATATTTCGTAATTGTAAAACTTTCTAGTTAAAATTATAATATCATAACGCATTATTATAACTTAATCTAAAAATAATATATCTAAATAATATATAAAACTTAACTAAATTTTTGTATCTCTTTTACTCATTAATCACTTCGTTGCCAACCGCAGCAGGTTTTCTAAACAAAAAAAAGTTACTTACGTTGTAGCAACATATTTTGCAGCTAAATAAATATACAGGATGTTTTAATATAATCGTTGCTATAATCGAGAAAAGGGTGAGTCTACTACACATGCAAAAACATGTCTAGAACGTAATATTTTTTCATATAAGACTTTACTTACAGGCAATATTTTCAACAATTTATAATAACAATAAAATTCGTTGTGTATGAATATCTTGTATGTATTCTCCATTCTTCATACTCAATACAATTATAAACACAAATATGAGTAGAGATAGTATTATAGCGAGATTCATTAAATCGTACACACGTACCCGGCAAATATTTAAAGTCAATTTTCCCAAAAACAAAGTCCCATATGAACAAATTTTATTCTACGTTTTTCACTTATTTCGTAGAATTACTCTTTTCTCGGTTACCAGCATCAGTTACGGAACATCCTGTCGATCATATATATATTTTATTAAATTTTGTTTTATAATATGTACATCAAGTTGTTTTAAACACATATTATGTCTTTCATGCTTTATCCTACAAATTTGAATTCTTTGCTTATTTAATAATCCATAAATAGAGGTTACAAATAGAGGTTGAATATATTTGAAGCTCATATTTATAAATCAATTACTTACCTATATACATACAGAATATAATAATGTTTGAATGTATCAGGTTAAAGTTGAAGGGATTTAATGACATTTTTTAAATTATTTATAATTATTTTAAAATGAATAATTATTTTAATTGTGTATAATATTTAACAGAATATCATTTAATGTCTACAATGTTAATCTGATAGCATTCAAATATTATCTTCTATGTCTATAGATAATTGATTTATAAATATGAATTTAAAAAATATATATACATATTTATAAAAAAGAATTATATTAGATAGTATGTATAAGAATATGTACATCCACCTGTTCATTATATTAACTTTCATGTAACACGATGCATGTATTTCCCTTCATAGTATTCAACTGGTGTATCAATATAGGCTTCATATTGCAGTTAATATAATCTATTATATATATATATAATTTATATACAGCTACTTTTCATAATTGTTT
Organism: Mycetomoellerius zeteki; assembly: GCF_001594055.1. NCBI lineage: Eukaryota > Metazoa > Arthropoda > Insecta > Hymenoptera > Formicidae > Mycetomoellerius > Mycetomoellerius zeteki. The sequence goes on along the minus strand of NW_017257470.1, from coordinate 600,178 downwards.
ATCAAATAAACCAAAAGAGTTGCACAACAAACACTGAGACAAAATGTGTTCAAATTTTGGAGTTTTGAGATGAAAAAAATTTGCTTTTTTCATATGAAAACTTATTACTATTGTATGATAAAAATCATATATGAACATGTAAACTTACAATTAAAATTACACATAAAAATCTAAAAGCTACTATACATTCCAAAACGTCTTTTTCGAGAACAATTTTACTCGAAACATATAGTACATACAACGTAGTAAGTAAATGTTTCCTCTGAGAGAATGTTTGGAAGCCTAAATTTCTTATAATGTTAATAATATGTAATAATAATGGATATACATTATTATTAAATATTAATCCCATGTGCATTATACGTAACCTCAAAAACTGGTTAATCACGTGCACGCATACGTGATTTCATTTGACAGAGCAATGAAAACTCAAGAACACGTAAAATAAAATAAAATATATGCACCTGATGCTTATTATTGCCTGCAGTTTAATAATAACCTCGCGATCTCGAGCAGCGTCAGCAAAGCTCAATTGAATTCAACACACGAGACAACAAACAAACAGTGGATACACCGGACAGCCGAACACGACCAACGAGTATTAAGGCCCTGCGCACAATAGAAGGAATAAGGATTTAGGGTATATCCACACAAACTTACATACCTGCATAAACGTATGCATAAAGAAACTTACCCAATCGTATTTCTCTTATAAAGACACATGTAAATGTGATTGGATAATTTTCTTTATGCATATGTTTATGCGGCTAAACAAGTTTGTGTGGATATACTCTTAGGAATAAAGGCTGCGGTCCACTTGACGCTACAAACGCTTCAAAGCGTTTGAGCGACTAATCAGAACAAAGAATTTTACAAATTGACAAATAAAAAAATGCTTCGAAGCGTTTGTAGCATCAAGTGGACTGCAGCCAAAGAATAAACGATTCTAACCTATCAGAAATCGGATACATCGGAATATACGGTTTCTAATAGGTTGAAATCGTTTATTCTTTATTCCTAATTCCTTATTCCTTCTATTGTGCGCACAGCCTTAAGGCCATCACACGTACAAAAATTTTAGTCGTAATCGTAAGGTCGCAAGTAAATCGACCAATCACAATCAAAATTACGATCTCGCGTTTAAAAATGCTCGACTATGATTGGCTGATTTGCTTACGGCCTTACGATTACGACTAAAATTTTTGGACGTGTGATGGCCTTTATAATATTAGGTCTGTCGCGTTGCTTGCACTTTTGGCACTCGGCATCTTCGCTTTCTCTCTTTTCAAGGCCAAATATATATCTATCTTATTTTAAGTGCAAAATATTTGGGAATTTCATGCAACGCGAACAGACCTATTAAGTATAGAACCAGAGGGAACGTAATATGTAGAAAGACCACGTCGATGTCGCGCATCGGACCATTCAATTGGTTGGATCCACAGATAAGAACCAATCATACTTATTCGCTCGGCAAGCATGCTTCACAATTCACAGGTCTTGCCGTTTTTGCAGGGCTATTCTGTAACTCTTAACGCAAGTTTCGTTATCGATATAACGTCGTTACGCAGCTTTTTTACCAGATAAAAAAGCTGCGCAACGATGTTATAACGATAACGAAACTTGCGTCAAGAGTTACAGAATAGAGGCCCAGTTCATCTTTCTTCCTCTTCTTTCCTCCTGGAGAGAAAAGGAAAAAAGATGAATTGGTGCAAAAGTTCAGTTAAAATGAACAGGGCCCCCATTCTTGAAAAGAAACGTCTACGAAAAACTAAAGGATAATAAACTATAATGTACGTTACGTATACTGTAGAATTTCCCTAGTTTTTCGTATACGTTTTTTTTTTTCAAGAATAGGGGCTCTGGCCTAATAATGGGCGCGTTCAAGTTGACAAAGCGGCTAGCCTGCTCGCCAAACAAATGAACATAATTGGTTGTTACTTATAGATCCAACCAATCATATTCAATCGCTCGGTAAGCCTAGCCGCTGTGCCGTCTTGAACTCGTCTATTGTCACACGAGCGAGCACTTTGCGCGCGCGGCTAATTCCCGCGTAAATATATATCGTTTGAAATGAGTTTCTTTAAAAGATCAATATAACTATAAGTAATTTGAATTTTCTATTTACATGACATTCTATTTTTGTTCATTTTTTAAATATCGATATATAATTTATTCAATGTCACGTTTCAACTTTATAGCAACATTAATATCAATATAGAAAAATCAATATAAATTCAACATTGATAAAACATTCACATTTTAACATTGCAACATCTCAGCAACGTTCTTTCAACGTTCTGTGCTAGTTCCATCAATAATGTCATAAATAGTATAGTTACATAAATTGCCACTGTGACTATTGCAGCTCTCGACTACTCTCGACGTGAGGCAGTCACAGTGTAATATAGCGTTTGATAAAGAAATGTCAAAAATAGTTATTAGATCTAGAAATGAATAAGTTCTTCGAAAGAATTATCACTGCTGTTTTTGTTCAAAATCTCTAATATCTCACACAGCACGGGGAGCTCTCCTGGAGCTCATAAAATTTTTGTGAACTTCATTTAAATTTCAAAGAGAACCCCCGGGAACTCCTATGTCCGCTTTTAAGAGTTCCCTAGAAGCTTCATTTTAGTTCGCAGGGAGTTCTTTTTAAGCTTCCCGGGAGCTCAGCAAAATAAATTCCTTAACTGAGAGCTTATTTAGTCGAATTTTGTAAGCTCTCTGGAAGTTCAGCAATATAAACTTCCTGGGAGTTCGTTTTGTCGAATTTTATAAGCTTCCCGAGAGCTCAGCAAAATGAACTCTCTGGGAACTTAATCGGAGCTTTGTGCTGTGTGGGATGCTATTATACATATTGACATTTTGATTTAATGTATTTATCCGTGTCTATATTATAAGTCTATTGCAACTACTACAATATTGTTCCGAAATACGACATCACAGTGCTACTGGCAGTATCAAAATAATTTCAAAACGGCTGTGACAGCGGACTATTTGTAATGTCATGATTGTTGCTGACAGAAAAAAAGAACATATCCATAATCGTATGCAAAGGGAACTGTAAGCAATTATTTTGTAGGCAAACGGGACCCCCTTCCCTGCCAGAAAGTTATCACAGAAATATTTCTTATTGTAATTGCCATTGTTATTTGTTTTTACAACACGGAAAAAATTAGATCATAATTAGATCATAAACAAAGTGACATAATTTTTTCAAAAGAAAGAAATAAATTGCACTTTATTTATACATACTTGGATTTTATAATCATAGATCCAATTACCAGATGACTTCGATAAGCAAAATAATCTGTTGAACTTATAGCTACAAAACTTTAAAAATAAAATTATATTGCTTATAAGATAGTTTTTTATATCGATTTTATTACGATATGATATTGTTGAACTTAGCGGAATAGATAGGCATGTACTCAAGGGATACCATATAAGAGTGCCTTATTCGATATTAGCGAGATATTGCACCGTCACTGCGTTAACGAAATTATACACAATCACGTCGGGTTTCCTGACGGAAAATGCAGTAGTCGTTTTTCGCGCTACGAATATGTCTCATTTCAAATACGGTAAGCAATACAATGATCGATGTCGTTAGTTCACCGTAATTTACACGGGAAACATTTGCAAAGTTTTTAGTTTATATTATCTCTTTTTAAAAAAATATATTCCCGTAAAAAAATAATGTTCTTTTGGAATTAATTCTTATGGAAAGGAAATTACATGTTTTCTTTTTATTTATCTCTCTCTTACACCTTATTTTTCCTCTTCACACACACACACGCGCGCATATGCACGCACGCACACACAAAGATTGTATTTTCTATAAATTTTCAGAAATAAAATAAATTGTATTTTGCGCGTTTCTATTTTACAAAATCGTGATTCAGTGTTCTTTGCGATATTCTGGTGGATCCTCACTACGACTGCGAATATTATTCGGAACGATGACATCTGTGGATCTTATAATGGTAGACGTCTGTATTTGGAGCTGGGCGAGAGAAGCATCCTCTATGCAAAGAATGTCACTTTCGTCAAAAATTTATCGAGACAACTGATGCCGCGTCTTTACGCCACGACGATTAACAGTTCACATCATCATTGCAGCCTTGAATTAGTGACTTGTCCGTCCTGTGTGATAGTTCTCACCTTCAAATATATCGCGCTTCCACATTATTGTGGCGACGGAGGAATCATCATGGATAGCCCATGCAGGTGGGATATCAATACATCGGTGATCACTGAAGATGCTATCCAGTGAAATATCAAATAAAATCTTATGTCGAATTCGGCTGTAAGACATGAATGACCTTTTAGAACATGCATGTTTTAGAACTTATTTTGTTATATGAATAATAACCTGATATTTATTCTGTTATATGAATTTTATCCGATTTAGACATTGCTTATATTTGCATATATAATACGCAACATGATAAAACTCAACTTAAAACATTTTTTATTTGTACTCATTCACATTCAGACTGCTATGTTAAAACTTAAAACAATACATATATATTTTTATCACACATTTCTTTAAAAATACATATAAAAGGCCTATTCTTTTTGGCTGAACTTTTGCACCAGTTCATCTTTTTTTCTTTTCTCTCCAGGAGGAAAGAAGAGGAAGAAAAATGAACTAGTGCAAAAGTTCAGCCAAAAAGAACAGTCCTATAATTATGTAAAATACATGTATTGTAATATAACTCCTGTAAAAGGAAAAAAAGAATATATGGCATTTTTGCCTACTGTGTCAATTTTGAGGTTCAGTTTTGTCAGACGTTCATTTTTGCTTATCTTACAAAAAAGTTAATTATTGCAAAATTGCAAATAGTATTATAAAAACTGTTATATTATTTAACAGAAGACACCGTGGTAACCGAAAATAATTCATCTTGAAACATATATACGTTTTATAGATGCGACTACGTATGGCTCTCGGAACCACCCTACGAAGAGGTTTCCGGTACACCTTTCTGTGGATTGTACGCACCGATCACATATAGATCGAGCACGAGAACTCTGTCTATAACTCTATTCTACAACCAATTTCACAAGCACGCGTTTACCATCGAATATACGGCAGAAAGTTAGTAAGGAAATTAGTAATTAACATTGTAACGGAAGAGAAGATGGTATTACGTCTAATGTATAATTGTAATGACATCTCTTAATATCTCCACTATTAGGTGGCAATTTTTAGTTATTACACACACACACACACACACTTATGAAATTATTTACTTAGTAGTTTGCCATAATATCGTGACACCATGATTTTTTTTATATACGTTTAGACTCAATATTATACTAATGGTCGAATACAAAGTAGTGTTCAAATATTAATATTGAATGAAAGATTAAAATAATACAGAGTTTTAATTAGATTAGACAAATCCTTTTTTAAATCTTTATTCTATTCACGGTAAATTGCAATTCTATTTGTGAAATCTCTATAGTTTTAAAAAAGCCGCTTTTTTCAAATTGCTGGAAAAAATCGGAAAAATTTCGGTCTTTTTTTTCCAAAAAATTGGTTTTTTTTAGAAAAATTTCTGTTTTTGCTATGTAAAAGATATAATAAGTAATTTCTAAATTCCTTTATAAAATTAATGCGATCTATGAAATTATGTAACATTATTTTTATTAAAATTTTTTAGTTATCCTTCTATTTTTAGAGTAAAACCTAATCTAACCTTTCTTTAGTATAGCAAAGCTTAAGTAGACATATTTTTAACTCTAGTTTGTCACACTCCGGTCTAATGAACTCCTGAAGTGTCTCTTTGTAGTTTATTTTTTTTTTCAAATGTTGTGTTACTAATTCAGTTTAAATCCAAATTATTTTCTAGACCTACTATTATCATGTAAACATGATGTTTAGACTCTATATTTTTAATTCTTACATTAATGATGCAATAGTGTATGTTTTGTATGTTTTATTGAATACATTATGCGACCTCAATCTTTTATATAATACAATTTCAAAATTTCTGTTAACTCCCACTGTGTATCCTATACGCAATTATTTGCTTTACGGAAAGAACCGAGAAGCAAACGTGGTTTTAGCACGCGTAAATTTTTCCAAAATGAATTTTTCTACCCTTGGGAAAAAAACCGAAAAAATCCGCGAAAAAATTGGAAAAATTGGATTTTTTCCGATCCTCTCTTTTAAAACTATAGAAATCTCGCAGAATGCTGACACGAATTTTCCAATAGGCGTATTTACTCATTACGGCAGTATACAATAAATGCTTTTTTAAATCGAATATTATCGTGGCCGCGGATAAAGTATTCTGTAATCGACACTTTTGTTCCACAGGAAATAGATTGCATCTGAAAGGGACAGAAATGACATCAAAAGCGTCGACAAAGGGTTTAAACGGTACTGGCGGAGGTATTCTGATGTCGCCATTTTTTCCGGCTCAATATCCTCGTGACTTGGGCTTGGAATATATCATAACGTGCCCTAGTGAGGCTCCCTCCTGTCGCATCAAATTGTTGTTTAGCGACTTTCAATTAGCGACGGTTTCTATAATAGAGGTGTGTATTTCTAATTATCTTTTAATTAATTATATTATCAAAGAAACTTCTGTGAAACAAATTGATGTCAAATATTCTGATTTTATCTTGATTCTTTTTCCAAAACAACCATCTTTAGTGTTTTATAAAAATTAAACATAATTCGCAAATCTGAAGGATGTTTAATAAAGTTTAATATATTAGAACATCTATTCGGATATTTCTATTCTGTTTGAATAATTTTTCATGACTAAACGATGTTTTTGATTTTTCGTTTATCGTAAGCAGTTTTACGATTGGAACGGACAACGTTTGGACGTGAGTAGTGGTGCCCGATTTCGACCTCCAATCATAGTGAGTTCTGGTTCATCGTTACTGATAAGATTCTATGCGAATGGTGGTACAGGTCTTGGTTATAAGGCCTTTTATTCCTTCGTCATCGGTCACACATATGACAAATCCGTACAACCGATCACCGACTGCGGTGGATATGTGAAAAATCTAGGCGGCACCATCACGATGATGAACATGGTCGATCGAGGAGTAAAGATCTATGATTGCGTTTGGCTAATCAGACCACCTAAGAACTTCTTGCATATGAAGACGCACATGTATCTGAAGGTAGTGAGTTTCGCTGGCATGGGTACGTTGCAAAACAAATTAAATATTTTATTAAAATACCTAACAATACGACAATTGCATTTCTATAAATGTCCTGTAGAAATCTTAGAAAACGAGCAAAACAGAAGGAATCGACAAAAAATGATAGAAATCAAATATAAAACTTTTTTTGTTTTTCCTTCCATTTTTATCAATTAATTTAAATTAGTCTATTTTTCCATGAATGGTGCAACCTCATAGAAAAGATGAAATTAATATGAAGCATGATTCTGATTGTGAAAAATAGACAGAATCGGCTTTTCCATAAGTACCGAGCACAATTATTTTTCAGCTGGCAATACGGAGTTAATCATCAAGGAGGGTCCAACTTCGGCCCTGACGTCACTGGAAGTTATTCGACATCCAGCGAATCAATTACAACCGTTAATACACAGGGAACACATTGCGCCAGTTATCAACGGATTTCATGTGAGTCTTCGTGGTACATTCAGTCCAAGTTCTCACTTGGCGATGGCGTATGCAGCCTTCAGTTATATGGGTAAGTCTATCTTAATAATGAGATAATGAGATGCAAGATGGTTATTCCAATGAAGCATTTTAAGGTGGTTCTTTAAAAAAGTGCTGTAAATTTGGAGTATCTCACCCAAAATCACAAATATCTGAATTTAATCTGCAATTAAATAAAATTAAAACTGTATATCTTAAGGAAATATTATAAGGAAACATCTGAGTTAATGTTAAATATTCATACAAAGTTTAATTATGTATTCCCAATGTGCCGAATATTTCGAAGCAATAAAAGAATCGTCACAGAATGTGCAAATATCGATGGAATGATGAATATTGAATACGTCAGAATATTATATATGTTAAAAGTTACATTTTCAACTTTTTTTATTTCATTTCATCCTTAACCCACCTTAGAATTTTGAACTAGTCAAGTTCGGTACTTTAACTTAACTTTGTTATATAAAGAAATTAGATATTTTTATGGTTAACTCGATTTACTAAAGACCCACCTTAATATACATTTCGTTTTTTTTTTTATTGGATTATAGCCAGAGCTAGGCATCTGCACATTTCGGCCGATTTTCATCTTGGTTCCCGTCTCTTACCTTACTATTTCGCGCGAAGTTTAAATTGGCTCAGATCGGCATTTAGACTGCGCGCGGGATAGTGAGATAAGGGGAGGGAACCAAATCGAAAATTGCCCAGCTCTAGATTATATGTTGCAGATTGCTTTGCGGGCACCGATTTTCTATGTCAGAATCACAGGTGTATTCCAAGCAAGCTGAATTGCGACGGTTTTGATCATTGCGGTGATAACAGCGATGAACCAACGACGTGTTTTCAAAGTAAGTATCTATTCCAATCGATTATATTTTATTTAAAAAAGATCTTGTAAGAGTGTTAAAATTATTTTTAATGCAAAGAAAATTATATCGAAATTAATGGCAATGTAACAATTTGATATTTTTTTTAATGAAATAAATTGCAGCAATAATTTAAATATATATAAAATATTTAAGTATTGTTTTACAATATGCATTTTTTTATATGTAATGTATTTAAATAACATTTTATTACAATATGTATTTTTCATATTGTTGTAGATGTTTAAATATAGTATAGGTATATGTACCATTTTTATAAATTGATTTCCAAATAAAATGTCGTATAGATTGGGAGATGGAATCACGCGATCGTAAATGGCATATGAACAAAGCGAATTATTACTTTCCGAAGATCGATCGATATCCTGATTTGAAAACGGCTACCTTGATATTCGTTGCCAGTAGCCTTGGCTTAATCGTTCTAATATCGGCTCTCATTATACTGCTATACAGAATTGGAGCCAGAACCAGACAGCAAAGAGAACTGCAGTCTCGTTTGGATACAATCAGCGAGCTTCTAGGTACGCGTTCGCGATTTTTCTACGGAAAATATTCATTCAGAATCTCGACACTTGTAGTACATTTATTTAAATAAAGAAAATTGTTCAATTTAAAAAAGTTATTTGTTTTGAAAGTTTGAATTAAGCATGTGTGTGTGATCTGAAAATAATATATTTCTTTTAAACCACAAAAACAAACAAAGCACAAGAATGTTATTCGAGGTAAAAATTGATAATAATAGATCACATTAAGTAAAAAAGAAGGAGACCGAACTTGATAGCGCGAGCCGAAAAAATGATCCTGATTTGTGACCTGTACGAGGATAGTTCGAAAAGTTCTCGGATTGACACCGAAATGATGCCACAAACATTAAACTGTTATAATTTTAGACAAGTTTGATCCTTTACACGGCTACTGTTAAAATTTCAGACAAATGCGTTAATTAGTTTCTTTATTTCGTTCGTGTAAAACAATCAACTTTTGATTCCATCATGACAATGCACCCGTTTACATTTCTTCAATTACAATCGCAAATTTTCATGAATTGGTTCAGCAAGCACCGTATTTCACCAGATTATTATTTATCTTTACTTGCGCAGAAAAAACACCCTTGTGATTAGAAAAAAATTGTATAATTTTTTACGTGACCTCATTGTCATGTTTTATGCAATCGCTACAAGCAAAGGGGACTATTCTATTTGTTTTAAATAACGTATTGGCATTTATGTTACCCCTTTTAGTCGCTTCCAATTGTTTCTTGTTCTAAAATCGTTAGCAAATCAACTAGTGCAACCGACGAGTGTTTATAAAGCTCCCTTTTGTTTTTAGCAATAGTAATCGATATTTCTCTGGTATTGGATCATTTAGTCTTAATACTAAGGTTTTAAGACAATCGCACACTGTGAGTTGCTTACGATCCTTAAATTTGGCAATCCTTGGTCCTTTCCTGGCAATGTATTCAGCAATATAACTTAACGCATAATCGGAAGTGTACAAGAAGTAGTCATATTTGTCAAGTGTAGAAGCAGCCTCTGCAAGAATTTCGACATTTTTGCCTAATATAGTGTCAATCTGACTTAGCTATTGCTGTTGCCTTATTACGGTCTCTTTTATGTTTTATACTCAAAAGAACATTCGTAAGTCTTCTGCCAGATAGGTTATTACGTTTTGACGATTTAACTAGCGAATATGATGACATTAGCTTATACATTTGAATGAAAAAGTCCGGATGTTCGTTGGACCCACAGCAATTCCGCGTCATGCCGAAAAACTGAAATAAAAGAAACGATATAATATATTATAGGACCGTGATAACACAAACTACAGAAATCAATGTCTTAAACGGTCTAACTGGATCTTAAATGCTTGTATGATTCTGTGTGAATTTATATACTACATATAGTCCTTTGAAACGCGCGCCGAAATGATTTTTCGGTCTTAAAACACTAACTCTACTAAATTACCGCAGTAACATCACGAGTTAAATTGATTAGTAATTTAACAATTTGATGCTTTTTCGCATCTTCGAACGATCTATAAATAATTAATTCTTATTGCGAAAAATATTATCTCAGCCTGGATCTCTTGCTTTTTGGGCGAGCGTCCCAAAACCTTTAGATCACTGAGGTCGAGATAATATTTTTCGCAATAAGAATTAATTATTTACAGATTTTAATATGTCACTGAGCCGACTCCTGACCGAAGTAATATTTTTCGCAACAATAATTATTTAGATTTTAATATGACACTCTCAATATTATTAAGATCGTTCGAAAATGCAGAAAAGCATAAAATTGTTAAAAAAACCGATTTTATGCAAATTACATTGTGCTAATTCAGTAAATTTAAAAATAAAACGATTGTATACCTCTAGATTATTTTGATTAAGTCGTGCGTTATAAATATCTGAAATCGCACTTTTGAAGACTTTTCAAAAAAGTGCAAATTTCTGGGGCTGTTTTAAAGGATACTTTTAGTCCATAGCACGTGGATTCTGTTATAAATTCATAATTTCTCTCTGTAGCTTTCTTCTCTCATGCTTGCAGATATTGCAGAAAGTCTTCTATGTTCTGGACCAGTGAAAAGAGAGTTTGAAATTAATAATTGTACTCGTGTAATTATACGTGCAACGTGTTTATACAACATATATCAAGGTCAAGATTATCGAAGTTGGGTCCCCTATTATCAATTTTTATCTTAAAAACATATATTTACTTGTATAAATTCACTTGTACTTTTTAGAGATAAAAAAATGCGATTGATACATTTCTATCAGATTGTTTATATGAAAATTAATAGACTACATCGCGAATTTAAAATGTGAATTAGCATACTGACTACTAATGGGAGTTAGTTAGCTCCCATAAATCAGTGCGAGCAAACATTTCTCACGATACTCCGGACAGTTTTTGATATTACAGACGGTGCACGAATCGATGAAATATCTATTTCGGATGATCCTCCTGGCTATGAGGCTCCGCCAGATTATGAAGAAGTCGCAAAGCTTGCTTTGTCAAAGAAGGCTCAATGCTTGAAATGCGACAGAACTTTCAACAGAAACTTTTCAAATCATACGCTCTTCTCTTTTATTTTATAGAGTAAAGTGATACAATTTCGGCTATGGTACAATTCTGAACGAAATAAGATTTAAATTCAATTTTCAAAGTCCAAGTTCAATTTTTTCCTGTTTGATACTTTTCAGTACAAGAGAGTTGACAAATTTAAACCTCGAAAATTGGATTCATACCATGTTCGAAATTATATCACCTTACCCTATATATTGTATGCAGCAAAACGTTGTCCAAAACTAATAAGCGAAATTTCAAGTACAAATTCTTCAATAAGTTCGAATTATCGCAAATAGATTATTGATTGCAACAACTTAATTTATAATTTTCTTATATATGTACATATATTAAAATATTCTATGAAAGTACGCACATATACTTATGTATACGTATAATTAACATTTTTAATTATATATATAGATTTAAAAATATTTTTAATTATTTTCTCTATATCTTTAAAATTTAATTGCGTCACAAGTGAATTTCGATGTTCTTTATAAGCTATGATATAAATTTTCTTCTTAAATTAAATTAAGATAATTTATCTATCTATCATAACTACATATCAATCATAATTAAATAGATAAATGGTTAGTTATTGTGTATATATTTTGGACTTTGGTTGATCAAACTTTTTAGTTTTTTATTAAATAATTTAAAATAATTTTTATAGATTTTAAATACAAAATTCTGATAACACTGTTCAACAAAGAAATGCAAATTAAGAACAAAGATAATCGTTTCCTATAGTTTTTTAAGTGCTAAATATGATCTCGTATACCAAAATACTAGAGAAAGGTTTCTTCGATTCAAAGAAATGTTTGGTAAATGTTTCCCTTCTACACAGTTAGCCCCGAGTAATGACCTCCGAGCGACCTTGACCTTGACCCTCAAGAAGATCAAAGTCATTGACCTTTTCCGTCGCTCACTATTCATTAAAAAGTTACAAACAAAATAAAAAACAATTTTTATGAATGAAATTTTTAACACAAGATACATACTTCAGCATCATTTCTCCTAGGCAGGGGGGGAGGTAAAGTGGACTTTGTTTTACGTGTGGAAAAACCTCTTCCTAGGGGTGTTTGGGGAGAGGCGAGAAGGATTGCGGTCTTCCAAAATTTACTTACGTTATAGCCCATGTCTGTGAAGTTATTTGGATGTTTCTGTATTTCTAGAGCCTCCCTGTACTTCCTTCGAAAATACAATGCTGTTGTAGCTATAGTAATCGTTTTGTCAAATAGTATTTGATGTTCTGACTCAGTGCTGTATTCTGCTGATTGTGTGACGTATTTTAATCTGACATCCCGTTGATGTTCCTTCATGCACACTTTAACCATTTTCCTAGTTTCACCGATGTATAGGTACTTTGCCGCAATAGCAAGATATTTTATATACTCCTGCAGAACTCAGTGGAGGACTTCAGTCTTTAGAATTTCTCAAGATTTCCCCGATCTTCCTTGGGGGCTTGAAAATGGTTCAAATATGAAGTATCCTTGAAAGCCTCAAAAAAGTATTATAGTTATAGTATTCATTTTAAAGAAATGTTAGATTTAAACTTCAATTCCTGTAAAAAGAATAAGAGAGTATAAATTATACATAATAAAATATTCTCTACTTTAAAAACACAAAACTTATACGAAAAAATAATTTGTGTTTTTAAAACAGAGAAATTGTTTCAGCGGAGCATCCAAAAGTTACGTTTTATTGATGAATATTATTTTGTTAATAACTTTTTAACGGATAACAAGCGACGACTAAAATCTCTTAAAAGTCACTCTGGGTCGTGACATTGACAACATATCAAGATCATTGGGGATTGCTTCCTTTTTCTTCATTTTTATCAAAACACTATCAAAGAACTTTTATTGTATGTAGTCTTTCATATTTTTATAACTTTTCTAATATCTTATCTAACTTATTCAGTTGCTTTCGCAATTTCATTCTTTCTTTATGTCATTTTTCTTTTTTTTCTGCTTGCACAATTATCTAAATTTGATTTTATTTTGCTAGCAAAAGTCATGTTCTATTAAATAGTGTAATCAAATTCTGATTTTTGCAAAACTATACCTACAATTTCTAAAAGTTCAATTTTAAACTTTGCGATTAAAGGCACGAGAATGCAAATTCTTCTACTTATTTGGTCATGGAGGGCGCGAGCAACGACCGTAGCAACCAAACAACTCCAATAACATCGGAAAACAACCAACGTGTACTATGTACATCAGAAAGTCCACCGCCTCCGTATATCACACCACCAGGAACTATATTGAGAAACATAGCTAATTTATCGACGTCGATGAAACAAATTTGTCCTGCTCGGCTCCGATGCAGCGCGCAACATCCTCAGGCCTCCTCTGGCGATCGTCCATCTCCCAGTGGTCCATCCTTATTCATGAACGCTGAGACTCTTGATACATATCAGACGGATTGTATCGCTTCGAGTACGAATCAACAATTCCAAAGTCCCCCGAAAGATCGGATCGTGCGTGAAGTTGTTGAAGAAGATACTACGGTAGTATTGCAAGAGAATAACGGACATGTTTCAGAAGAGGATTATGAAGAGCTCATTGATAAGTAATTTCATAATTTTTATGTGTATCATAGTAAGTAAGCTAGGTCGATTCTAGGCCTATGTGTGAGGGTCAAGGAAGGGAGGAAGCGTCCCAGTGCAGTGAACGCAATGTTACATGTAACATACGTGTAACATGCAATGTCGGCTCAACAAGATAACTGTAATATAACACAGTGTGTTTACTGGAGCGTCACAGACGAGTTTCACAGCTAAGTCCGAGAAAGAGCAAAATCTCCTTTTCCCGCATACTTACCCTGGGGGAAAAACTTTTACGAAAATCTACATAGATTGAGACAAGACCTTAAAAATTATTAGTTTGTCATAGATATTTGTAGTGAGACATAGAGCGACGTTGTTTGTATGAAAAACTTAGAAATCCTGCTCCTTCAAATAACGCCACTCTACGTGCCACGAATATCTACGAAAAATTAAGAATTTCTAAGACAGACAAACCTCACTCTACGTCCCACTACGAATATCTACGAAAAATTAAGAATTTTTGAGATCTTGTCTCAATTTATGTAGTTATTCTGTATCTTTTCGTAAAATTTTTTTTTTCTGTCAGAGTAGCGACGTACTTGTCCACTTGTCTTGTTTCTTGCCCCTTGGACCCAGCGTCTGTTGACGCACTTCCCTCCTCCCTTAACCCTCACATCACATATATAATATAGGTACTAACACATAATGGTTTAGAACGGCCTAGCTTATCTACTTATCATATTATTTCTCTAACTGCTGCTCACATTAAATTATTTAATTAAAGGGTTAATAGTTCGGATGAAAGGAATACTAGTTGCTCCTGCGAGGGCGCGTGTGGCTGTGCTATTAGCTGCTCCAACCTACAAAATCTTTTAGTTGGTAATCTATCAACTTCTATGATAAGCGAAGATTGTCAGATACCGGAGTCAGAAAGCGATCAAATAGCAATCGTGTCTTCTTTCGTGAGGAAAATCGACGAGCATCAAGAGGAAGATCTTTTTGCTTCAAAAAGTGCTATCGTCAAATGTTTGGGTTCCAAATTGACGAAACCATTTTGTCACAGCACCAATTTAGCAACCACTTTATCGCCTCTGCATTGTTCCTCCAAAAAGTTCTCCTGTGATAGCTGCGTTAATAAGATCTCAACGATTAACAACTGTTGTGACAAGATGCAAGACAATTTCGAGATTGTCTCGGAAGCAGCCAACAGCGTCGGACATATCAGTCCTAAAACAATAGCAAACACGCTGAACGACACACCGAAGAGCATGTCTTGCATTACTCAAAACCATCGATTACGTCATAGTGATCGTCGACACTCCAGCTGCGATGTGGACAGTTTATATGAAGGCATTAAGATCCTCGACTCGTATTTAGCACGAAGAAGCTCCAATATCAATCATGAACACCGACATTCGGTCACCGTGATACTATTCGGTACACCAAAGCACGAACCCACGTGCAGTCTAATTGCATCGGAACAAACAAGAAGAGAAAGATATATACGCGCTCGTACTTGGCGCTCCAACGAAGATGTCCCATCAAATTAATTCGTTTTCGTTTGACGAAGCTGATTAATGATAACAAAGTAATCGAGCATTTGCACTTATATTAACATAAATAAGCTAAAAGTCCATACTTTTGAGATGGTATCAATGATTATGTTTGTTGATTTTTTTGTTAGTCGGTAGAAGATCATGCAAATTTCAAGATTTTAGATATCTCAAATACGTTCTTATTCAAAGCTGACCATGCCTTTGAATATTAAATTAAGTAAAAATTGTACAAAAACACCTTATAGTAGGGAGTTTGCCCTGTAAAATCCTTTGTAATCTTTTTTTTTACGTTAATTATTCACTGAGTAATTACAATTTAAAAATGGACAAAAAATTTACTGAGAAAAATGATCCCCTAATTTCTTTGAGCAGTGTAATTTTACAGAAAGATATTATTAGGCACAAAGATTAGCTTTAACTAAATAAAACTTTTTTCGCTTATTTGCGTTATTCACATATTGGTCGATTTTTAATTATACATAGTTGTAATTAATTTTTCTTTTATAAACAGAGTAAGGATCGAAGAAAATAAATTATTGATCTACATGTCGAAGTTTACTAAAAATTAATTTATGAAAATTTCACTGATAATGAATTAAAAATGAAAAAAATTCGAAATAATATAATCTTTGATAATACTAGTTAATTACACAGTAAAAAATTATATACTTCAAACCGAACTAGGTGTTTCTTATAAATTTTTGAATGCTAAAAACGATGCCGTAATTTAAAAAGTTCCAGCGCGTCAGGTTTCTAAGATAATTGAGATTTAATGTCAAAAGAATGACTTTTAATGATATTTGACATTTTTTTGAAAAGAAAGTTAACATTCTTGCACATCTTTTGCAAATTTGCAGTAATTAACTTTTTCATTAAGATCAGCAAAAATGAGCATCTGACAAAATGGACCCCAAAACTGACACAGCAGGCAGTAATGCTACATATTATCTATAAATATACGATTGCTTCTAGCTCCGATATGACTATTTGACACTAAAACGCAACATGATAAAGATTAGGTAAGCTTATGATCTATCTTACAAACAGGTATTCCAGTTTATGTTGCATCTCTATTTTATATTTGAAACCATATCACGAAAATATGAAAAAGAAAAAATATAAATAGATAAAACTAATTTAGGAAACTACATGTATTACAAACATGTAAAACAATGTAATATTATCAATAATATAGCTACTATTATTTAAACTACGCAATTTGCAAAAGAAAATCGTAAGTATTTTATTTTCACATTTGTAAGAATTCATTTTTAGTTAATTATAGAAACAAACCACAAGTGTATGAATTATGAACTTTTATTTCTTTAATTATCTAAATAGATTGTTTTTATCAGTATTAATAAAGTGCAATAATTTCCAAGAAATGGCATGACTTTTTAGGAGATGTCAGTATCGGTGACTTTCCTGTATAAATTTAATTGTTTAATTAAAAAGCAAACGAAGAAGAACTTAAAAACACACACGTGACATTATTATAATTTATTATCAAGTTAATTTACTTATGCTCGACAATGCAATTTAAAAAAATTTGACTTACATATATTAGTTTAATCGAATTAAATAACAAAAAAATTACATTGTGCTTATAAAAAAATTAATTAACATTTAAAAAGATAGAAAAATTCTATGTACAGGTACATTGATAATTAGATATTGCATAAAATCAATTTTTAATAATAATTAATTATTAAATGTCAAAAGTAATGAATCACGCAATATCAGATTGAACTCTATGAAATCTTATTTTCAGAAGAAAAAAAATGAAAAGGAGAGCGAAGCAAGAATTCTATATGATACAACGATAATAATAATTTAATGATCATAAAAAACACTATTCTTAAAGACGTATACGCAAATATTTACAGATGATTTTTGAGTTAATAATTCCATTTATATCTATTCAGAAAATTGTCAAACAACTTACGATAAATTTGTGTTTGTCTTTGACACTGGAATCTTGTAATTAAGAATGTATGCTCGAAGAATGTGATACTTATTCTACACACTTTTGGTAACTAGATTAATTCTACTTCTGCCATTTGAGGAATATTGTTTAATTTGGCTTGATTAACTCTCGACGAAAATCCCACACAGACAATCTCCAAATAATCTCGAAATACTCTCATTAATTACATTTTTTAATTAGATTAAGACTTACGTATTCATACTGCTTAAAATAAAGCATACATAACGTCGTAGTAAAATATAATCAAACATTTCATTGGCTTTTATTTTCAGCTTACAAGTAAAATTTCATATTCTTAAATGCGAGAACGATCTATATACATTGTAAAGAAATAGATTATCTTAATCTTTATAAAAGGCTCCGAAGAATAAGTCACAGGAATAAGAATCTAAGTCAATGTGAGCCAACGTAGATTAATCGTATGTAGAATCCATATACTCGTATATCCGAGACAAAAAATTCTTTACAGACGTTTCAACCCTTGGTATTGAGTCATCTTCACTGTGAAATTAAATAAACAGTTGTATGTACAATAGTTGTTTAACAAAAGTAATGGAACATGCAATATAAAAGTCGCCAGCTCATCGTTAACTGTCATTAATCAGTAAAAAACTTAAATATCGTCTGTTATATTTAACCGAATACTTAAACCAAACATTTAGAAATATCTGTAATATCAAATAAAAAGCTAAAATTTATACTTAATCATAATGTCATTTAGCGATATCGTTAATTTGATTGCAATGTAAGTTTTTGATTCAGTTTTTTAAATGACATTGTGATTATATACAAATTTTATTTAATATTTATAGTTTTTGATATTTATAGCTTTTATTTGATATTTATAATTACTACCCAATCTTGTATATAAGTACAGATATGTATAAATATATACGATAGACCTTTGGTCAACATTAGTTGTTCTGAAGATTTTGACGAGATTATTTGTCAACAAACAGGTAGATATTTAAATTCTGCAAGATCTACTACGATTAATTGTAAGTAATATCTATCTATCTAGAATCTTATAGATTATTGTTAAACTTTAAGGTAAACGTATTGTTAGAAAATTTAAAATAAAAACAACATCTGTTAAAACAGAAATTCTGCAACATTTTAGTCCGAACAATAATAAAAATGCTGCAAGTTTGTCATCTTTGCGGTAAGTAGTTCGTGATTAATATTTTTAGTGGTTTTAATAATTTTATTATTTCAACAATTTATAACAATTATCCTCCTTAATATTAAAGATGAACAGTTAAGTTCTTTAAAAATTTTAAAACAACATGTGTCTTCACATATGGAAAAATGACATAATCCTGTGATTTTAAATCCTACAAATGTGAGAAATGTGACGAAGATTTTACACATAAGAGAATTTGTGTCTTTATATCGAAATTCATGAAAATGTAAAATCGTATTTATGTGAATTTGCTAATGGAAAAAGTTTTCTCAAAAATTACCTTCTTTGGAATGTGTGCTGAAAGTGATTATTTTTCCTTGTAACTTTTGTTTAAATATAACGGACGACATTTAAATTTTTACTAATTGACAGCAGTTAACGAGCAGCTAGCGACTTTTATATTAAATGTTCTATTATTTTTGTTAAACGATTATTATACAACTGTTTAATCTCACATTGAAGATAATCCAATACCAAAGGTTGAAATGTCTGTAAAGAATTTTTTGTCTCAAATATTTGTCTCAAATATTTGATTGTATATACGACTAATCTATGTTGACTCACATTGGCTTGGATTCTATTTCTGTAGATTATCTTAGGCCCCCAAAGAATATTTTAGAAATAAATATTTTGATAAATTTTTTACGAAACTGAAAAGTTTTGACAAATTTCTCTTAATATTTCTGTTGAGAAAAAAATTTCCAAAAAACTTGTCTCTAAGATATTATTTGGTAGGTCTAAAACATGTTATAAATTTATTAGTCCGGCTTTCATTCTCATTATCACACAAACGTAATATTTTGGTTCCCATTTATGCATTCGCATAAGCTGTAATGTAGGGTAAAGTCGCCTATTATGAGATAGGTTCCTAATATGAGATAGCGGGGTTTCTGCTAAACTAACAAGCGCGCATGTGTTTGATTCTATCATGAACTTTTTACTCTTAGTGTGAAACCTGTTTAGTAGAAAATTCATTATTAGATCATGCGTGCAGTCGTTGCAAAAAAAGATTATGAAATTGAATGTTGTCAAATTTTATTGAGGTTAGTCTTTAAATATTGTTTTATTATACAAAAATAAATATTGGGTAATAAAATCTGCATACAGTGATAGAGAAGATCGTATTCATAGGAAAACACATGATATAATGATTTGTTTAACTGTAAAGATTAGATTTGGTGATCGTGAAACCGCAAGGCATGAAAGTCGTAATATGAGATACTCAGGATATTCCTAGCTAATATGAAAGCATCTAAACAATTTAATATCTCAAAGCATACTATCGAACGAAATGTTAAAAATGACGATTCTATTTGTTAAGATTACTCACACACACATATACACATACTTACATACACACACATCGAAAAATTATATAATTATTATGTATATAACATAATAATTATAAATTCTTTGTTCCTACTTGTATGTAATATAATAAAAGCGTGTATAAAAAAACTTATTTTTATTTTTTCTTTTGTTTCCTGTTATGAGATACCACCTCATACAAGAAAACCCTTGTATCTCATATTAGGAACTCTTTTTTTGAATGATCGGCACTTTTGATAAAAAATTTCACATATAATAAAGTATAGCTATTATCGACTGCTAACTTTTGGCGACAAAACTTAAATATATTTCCCATAAATTTGACATGAAACTCAGGTTATAAATTATAAATAAAAATTCAGGTTATAAATTAAATAAATTACAAGCTTTTAAAAAAAGGTATCTCATATAATAGGTGACTTTACCCTATGTATCGTAAAATAACATAATCTATGGCAATCATATCGGTGCAGGAAGTAAAAAAATTCATTTCAATCACAGACCTTATAAGTATGGACTGATCAGTGCCTATAGTTTTTGAAGGAGTGCCGACACCAGGAGTTCTAACACCTGACCTGCTGATTTTAGCATTTTGATTTTTATCCTAAATACAACTAAATATAAAAAATCTAGATTTTATAAAATGGTCACAATTTTTTCACGCGGCTTCTCGGACTATAAACAAGAATCACTTCGGAGAGAATACAAGGAGCGCAGCATTTCGCCTGTGAGTGAGCCTCAACATTGGGCTCCAAGGTGAAAGCACATGAAATGTGTTCTTCATAGTACAATTTTATTTAAAAAGTAGTTCACGAATGACCGGACTTGAAATTTCTGGAAAAATTAAAATTTTGCGGAATATATATGGAACATTCTCGGAATATGTAACGAAATACAAATGGAATTTTTAACCAATATTTGAATGTTGCTTTTACATTTTATAAATATTTCGGAACATTCCAGAATATTCTTAGAATTTTTATTTTATTTCAGGAACTTTTTATAAATATTTCAGGAATACTTAGTGTTGGTTGAATAGAGTCCTTTGAAAATGTAAAATGCAAGTAATTGAAAAATATGCGAAACAAAACTTTGTAAAACCGTATATGAAGAGATAATCTCAATGAAACATACAATGTATAATAAACATATCATAGCAAGCAATATTGCTGCAAGTTTTGTGCTGTTGGGGGTATTTTCAGACATTTTGAAAAAGAGAAATACAGACACGATCTTACTTGTAATGCCAGTCCATGCTTATTATAAGGTCTATGATTTCAAACCTAGATTAACACAGAACGTATTTGGCACTTCTTGTAAGACAGGCACACGCATTACTTACAAACGACTAATGCCTTGTGATACATATTCATAAGAAAGGACGAGCATCATATGTCACCATTGCAACGTCACCACGAAAGTATATTCGATCATCCTCTCTTCCAGATACGTTCTTATGTCTTTCACATACTTATATCGCACTTAAGCCTTCGTGCAGTTTTAATGCACATCGATTCGAACGAACATTGTGTCGTACATTCACAATCAATCGTGGTGCAACAATGCATGGAAAAAATTAACCCGTATGATGAACACCTCTGATAAGATATGTATGATAACTTAGGTACTATTAATGTATGAAATTATCAAGGTGTTAAGTTCAACTTTTTTTACACAATGCTCTCATGATTATATCTTCGTTGTTAAACTACACATACATGTGATAGTGAAAAGTGGATACAAATATCAGCTAACTGTCAAAAATTTATCCAGAATTGCACATATAATATTATAAATATCTGTAGTAGCATACTTTTTTATAAATTTAAACATATGCAACATCATATGTTTCATGTTATAATAATTTTTGACACTTAGCTTATATTTAATTTCCATTCATTAATAATAATTTTACATATTTAGAAAGATTAATGAATTTAACTCATTGATGTCGACTATATATCATCACTTATTATTTAAATGTTAAAATTTAAATTATAGCTTTAGAAAACTCTAGTCTTAGCTATTCTTAGTAAACGAACAAATATCTACATATATCCACACTCAGGTCCCTAATTCCTTGAGATGAGGCAATCAACCTTTGTGTTCGATATGTACGAAGCAAATCAGTAGAACTATGCCTTACATATTTTCACAAAAATCGATTCAAGATTACGCGATATAATTATATAAAATAATTTATAATAAAGTGATTAAAAGTTCAACCGATCGTTACGGAAAAAATACATGTAAAGTACAACTTACAATAATAAAACTTAACACAAAAATAAAACTTGAAAATTTATTACAACACCATCGCAATGCAAATGCATCGCAAGGTTTTACGTTCGAGGAAAGTTATTTAAAATAACATGAATATTTTTCATCGTCATATATTTTCAATTTAGGAATAGCGTTTTTTCAAAGCCAGTTATAGACTTTCTAGCTTAAAAAAGTTAACTCTTTTCGATCGATTCGATCGGATTCAACAGAATGTTATACAAAATTGTGACAACGCGCATAAAGTCAAATTTTGGTGAGTTCATGTTTACTTTACACAGTGACAATACTGTTTCATGCCGCGATTTAAACACTTGGCACTCACGGCGTAAGGATTGATTCTGCTGACTTCGCTATCAGATAGAGTATAATTGCCATCACCATGATATCTGATGGTTACCTCAAAATTACCGTTACCAGGAGCTGTCTGAATCATATAGAAATATGTGATGCTGGACAGGTTATCCGTGCCGAAGTCGATCATCTGATCCACCCGGTGCACCTTCTTTAGCTTGAGCCGCGCACATAGTCGCCGGCCCTTCTTGTTCTTGTAATTTTTTACGATACTCTCAACATGATCCAGGAACTTCTGCACGCCACCGTTGGCGATTCTGTCATTGACGTTAACCGACTTGAAAGCCGTGCAAGTGCACCAATGATAAACCACACCCGCGTCCTGACAGCCCCTCTCTCTAGGGACTGGCGCGAAAAGGGACTGGCAGGTGGAACATCCTGGACTGGCATCAGCATCACCACCCCCGATGGCGAGAACATCCCGTAGCGTTTCGTAGAGATCGAACGGCGAGGTGAGTCGATTCTGATTCACTGCAAGAGCTCGTTGGGCCTCGGGATTCTTCTGGCGAAACCATTCGGGTAACCAGATGTAAATGTATGGTAATCTCTCCTCGTACCAGCCGACAAAGGTGTTGCGAAACTCGCCCCACCGCATACCGTGATCGCTCAGGAAGATTATCATCGAGTCGTTCAGTATTCCCTCCTGTTCTAGAAACTCGAATTTCTTCAACACACGAGTGTCCATCGACGAAATGCCGTTCATATTGTCATGGCTGATCGTGTTTGTCCAGAAAAATCCGAAATATGGCACGCCGACGAAGGTTTGAGCAAAGTTCACAGCGTAATCGAAGATTCGTTCGAAGCTTAATTTGGGACCCGTACAGTATTTCATGTTGAATCTGCAAACAGCGCGAATGAAAATTTCATCAATCAGCAAAAAGATCATATTGCTCTTTGGACGGTAGTAGTTAACTCATTACCTTATCTTGATTTTAAGAAGTTTCTCGCTGGCCAGCATATAGGGTCTCAAGTAGTAATCCGTAGGCGGCTCGACAAAGCCAACCTTGAGGTAGTTAAACGTGTTGAGGATAGTCTCGTCCTCACCATAGGCCGTTACGTAGCCAGCATTGCGGAAGTTGTGCCAAAGGAAAGGGCAGTTGTCGAGTTTGTACGCCACTGTCGGCTTGCACCGAGAATATGCTTGTTGTGGTGTCTGACCGGTCAAAATCGCCATCAGATTCGGAAACGTATTGTCGCCAATTTTATTATAGCCTTTTAGGCCGATCCATCCAGTCTCGCGCAGATATCTCTCGGTTTTCGGCATAGCCCGGTAGAAATTCAGCCGACTGACGCTGTCGATGCCAAGGACGAGCACGCTCAACTTTCTTGAAAAGTTTCCGGGCTGGCTGCCATTATGATCTATGCGTTCGCGTACCTTCTCCGGGTTCAAGATTGCGTGAACGTTCTCATACACCGTATTAGTTGACAGCTTCGTGTTCTTCGTCTTGGTTTTGGGCTTCGATTTCGCCTTCACCTTGCATGATACGTACACCACCTCCATTTCGCGCGGAAGCATCACTTGTCCCGTGAAATTCTCGCACTGCTTGACTCTATTGGGAAGAAAGGATCGGCAAGTATTTTCCAGGAAAAATTCTAATCATATAGGCCAAATAGCTTGCGACTTCGATCTCTTCAGGGGTACAGTTTTTTTTATATTATATCGTGAATAAATAAACAAAGTAATTCTTGCCACTTCTTAATTCTTTTCAATTCTTAATTCTTTTCTCAGCAGATTAAATTTTGTTTATTTAAGGCACCTGAATATTTTAAGATGACACTGGAACTTTCAATGCAAAGAGTGACGATGATAAATCTTACGATATCGTAGAGTCATAGTTGTCCTTCTTGGGCTTATCCACTTTGGGCCTGACTACGGACGACCAGCAGCAGGCAACGTCGCTATACATGGTTTTTATGGCGGGATCGAGGGAAAGAAATACGCTGCCGTTAGGTTCCCTTGAAATTTGCGAAAAGACACGATCATTCGGGCATTTCTCCAGTTTTTCCTTCTTCACGAATTTCACGATGGACGGATCCAAAGGCTTTTTGGACAGCATATGACATTTTGAATTCCATACGAGGTAACCATCCACAATGCCTATCGCCAAACATAATTCGATATAATTCCACTTAGACCTCAGATTTCGATAATGTAGTGCACTATACTATGCACTAGCAGTTTTTTTTCTGTAAGGGAAGTATTAGAATACGGGTTGACGATTACGATTGACGGTTGCCTGGTTCTATTTCAGCCAATTATGATGGACTCGCTACATCGTGATTGGTTGAAATAGAACCGGGTAACCATCGATCATAATCATCAATCCGTAGTCTGATACGGGCATAAGGGATGTATCTAATGTAAATTTCTTTCTCTTGGACTACCTTAAGGATATCATATATCGCGAAAGATCGAATGATTTCGATAAGTTGAAAGCGCGAACGACCTGTTAAAACGTATCGCTGACAACGCTATCAAATGTATCGCGATGATATAATAATGTCAAAGAAGATTTATATATATGTACAAGTGTAATCTGATAAAACTTGGCATACATATCTACAGAGATCTACAGAGATATAATAATAAATAACAAAATAGATTTACAATCTTCTGGCCAAACATATAAGGCAGTAAAACACAATTGCAATTTTATCGCATTTTACGAAAAATTAAGTATCTTGACGAAAAAAATCTCAGAAGTTTTCAACCACGCATTTTAAAGCTTAAAAATATATTATATCTAATGAGATCAATGTTTATATATTAGAATATAAATAGATCAAAGTATATCTACATCGATCTACTTTGATCAGGTCAAAATGAGATCTCTTAAGATCTCTTTTTAGATCTAATGAGATCTACATATATATAGTGAAATCTTCATTTTTTCCCGGGTACTCAAATGATGAGGAGGTAAGACAATACAAGGAAATGAGACTCACCTTCGGCGATGTTATACGACTTGAAGGACGGATACTGTAAAACGTCGTACTCGTATTCGTCGACGGAAACGAGGTAGAGGATGATAATCATCAAACATAGTAAAACCAGAACGAGGCCGGACCTTCGGCAGAAGCATTCGGTGAAACGTAACCATTTCGTCTTCCACATTATGCTGTCGTAGTCACGCCTTTCTCAGGGTCACGGGAAATCAAAAGTGTTTCTGCATCATTGCGAATCGCATCGCACTTCTATAAATTTCGTTATATTTCGCAATTGGTTTACCCTTGTGAAGGACATCTCAACTGTTCGCCACTCGTCTCCTAATTCTCTTGCATAACATCGCCAATTGCAACATAAACATCCGTCTTTCCGCGAATTATTGTTCTCTTCGTCCTCGGCTTCTTCGTCCTCTTGACAAGGCAAGACGGTCATCGAGCAGCCGCCGTACTTTGATTCGATGATGAGCCTTGTTCTGAAATCGAATGTTGTCAATGTCTTGTTACAAAAATAGAACATTATTTATTTATCAAAACCTTTATTCCTTTGTCCAATGAATACTTTCTTTCGCTTTCAGCTTGACTAATTTAGTAGCGATAATTAAAAAGCTAATGAAAGTGCAGCACAGATTATGATGTTCAGAAAAAGAATGTGTAAAAACCTTTATTGCATTAATGGCAAGATGACATCAAGACATCATGACATCATTCAAATTTTTCAAATTGGACGTTTCGACTCACTTTGGAGTTCTTCTCAGCAATAAATTACGAATAATGCAAATTAGTTCATTAGTCCATTGGAGTCACTCACAGATTTCCAAAACTGAAGTATTGTTTCAACAGAGCGAAGAACCTATCATGAAACTTTTATATTAACGTATTGTAAATTAATGTGAAATTACATTGTCCGTATATTACTTTTAAGAAATCAGATTCTAACTGAATCAAGTTCATCAAGTTATCTAATATTGTTCTGTGATTAGCTTATAACATTTTAAGACTGTACTTAAGACGGTCTTAAATATAAATTCCGACTATAAATATCAATATAATGGATTATGTTTCCTAATAAGTATATCCGTTTTGTTTCTTTACTATGCACAGAATAACATCTTATCACAGAATAATATCTTATTACGCTTTGCAATTCTTGTTTTTATTATAAACTACGTTTACGCACAGCACCCTTAATCGGGTTTAATAACATTCATAGTTTTGAAATTGACCAGTCATAGCTATTTCTCTAAAGAATGGAATGACTGTGATTGACCATTTTTATAACTACGGATGTTATTAAATCTGATTAAGGATCTCTTTTACTAATTTCGGTTAAAGCTAACCGACGGTTAACTCACAGTAGTACTAACAGCAATACAATGTATCACATCTCCTCTTCTTCTTCTAAGACTACTGTTGGTATTACACTGAGAGTTAACCGTCTGTTAGCCTTAATCAAAGTTGTCGAAGGAGACTCTAAGAGTGCCGTGTAAATATGTAGTCAATGTATGAATTTTGATTGCGCACGCTTTCCGCTTATTCGTTTGTGCATAGATAAAAATAGTCGTAATTTATCGAGAGACAGGAATGTATTTACATAATGCACAGGTGTTATTCAATATACGAGTTATGGTAAATATACTTCATTATTGTGTGTAAAGGTCTGGTTTATAACATGCGGAGTAAGACTGGTGTAAAAAGTAAGAGTAAGAAATTAATCAAATCATAGTTGAATGTGAGAAGAATAATCAACTGTAATTGGTCAATTCTTACTCTTACTTCTTACACCAAGCTTACTCCACATTAGGCCTGTTCTTTTTGGCTGAACTATTGCACCAGTTCATCTTTCTTCATTTTCTCTCCAGGAAGAAAGAAGAGGAAGAAAGATGAACTGGTGTAAAAGTTCAGTCAAAAAGAACAGGCTTATTGTAGACCAGGCCTAATATTTAGCGTGCACGAAAGAGCAAAAAAATTAAGAGAAATTATTAGGATAAACTAGAAAGCCTCAAGTAAGAGATTGAACACCATGACATTTGGTCCATCATATTTCTCAGGACTTGCATAAAATATGAATGATAGATTATGCATAAGATAGGGAATGAGATATCCATGTATCTCATTTTATCTTATATATGTCTTGAAAGATATGGCGAATCAGTCAGAAGTTGTCTAAACGGTGTCCAATCTCTTACTTGAGGATTTATAGAGTAAACTATAAATCACAATGATATTTTCTTCTCTCTCTCTCTCTCTCTCTCTCTCTCTCTCTCTCTCTCTCTCTCTCAGATAATCCGATATTTGAAACGATATTATTGCTGTCTAATAATTTAATATTTGAAATGATATTATAGCTATATCCAACGCGTGGACTGAATAAAAAAAATTCCTCCTCTCCTCATTTGATTATATCCCATATAAAAACACAAAAGCCCTTGAAATGAAGATAACATTCTTTTGATAACAATATCATACTTCATAAGCGAAGAGCGGATGGCCAGATAAAAAATTTAATCCCCTCCATATATCTCCTTCGTAGGAAGCGTAGGTGTATGTATAATTGAATATCGGATGTTGAATGACGCGGATTGTGTGCTGCGTGATACAGTAGCCGACAAAAGTAACGTTAAAATGTAAAGCGTGACATTAATAGATTCAAGGAACAGGTTTATGTAAGTAAATAAAGTAAGTAAAGGTTTGCGTATTTTGTCGAAATTAGCAGAATACATCAAAATTTAATTCTGTATAATATGGAATGATTCAAATATACAGGTGTCTCAGGAAGAAAAGTTAATATATTCTGACAACGAGAGACGAGGTTATTATTAATATTGGTTATTATTAATATTTTTGCTTATTAAGCAAAAATATTCATATGAACGTGTGTCTTGTTTTGAACAGAAACATACAAAAAAATATCCTAATTTAAACGACGTCAAGAGACGAGCAAATAAGATATTTAAATAAGTGAATTATTTAATTCTATTTAATTAAATAGCATACATAATACACACACACACACACACACATAAATCCATAAATACGTTTTAGCTCACAGAGTCTTCATCAGTTCATAATTAAACATATAAATGATAAAAAATTTTACAAAATCTTAACATGTTAAATCTTAAAATATAAAATAATGAGAGGCCAAGTTAATAAACCAGACAAAGTTAATAAATTTGCAAAAGATAAATTTATATCTACAATTAAATTTGTATTATCATTTACCTTATTTTTAATAATGTAATTTATAAACTCCTATGATACTCCTGGGTTCTCCGTTATCACCAATTATTGCAAATGTTATTATGCAAGATTTGGAGGGACAGAAAGAAAATTGAGTTATATATTGATATATTATTAAACAATAGTTATTTGATTTTATTTTTGACGTCATTAACAAAAGATTAAAACAATTATTTGTTAATAAGTTAAAAATATTAAATGACTAGAGTTCGATTGATGAGGAAAAGGCAACACTTCAACAAAAAAAGATTTTTTTAAATATATAAAAAGGAACTCGCTAGCAATAAGAGACTAATAAATAAATACCAGACAATCTAAATTTTTATCTCCGATATGTTACTTCACACCATATTATCATAAATTTAAATTTATTAACATTTTTGTTTACATGGAATTTAACTGCCTAGATTAATTAATTTTATACTTTTGACAACATACTTTATATATTGAACTAAACATGATTTTCGCCATCAAACGATAAATTCGTTATTAGAATTTTACATTTTGATGTTAACTACTTACATTTGTCATTGGACACGATATATTTAAGTATCTTCAATTGCCATATTATATGCGGATGGAGACTATTGTCTGGTTTATTGACTCGTCCTCTCATTACTCCATATTTTGAGGTTTAAAAAAAAGATATGTTAAAATTTTGTAAGTGTTTTATCATTTATATTTTAATTTTGAACTGAAAGACTCTGTGAGCCAAAACTTATTTATGCATTTATGTATTATGCAGGTACATTATTTTATTAAATAATCAAATGATTTTTTTATTTAAATATTTTACCTGCTCGTCTCTTGGTCGTTTAAATTAAGATATTTTTGCTTTGCAAACAAACGAACGTTATCTTACTTTATTTGTTCACTAACGGTGGAATTTTCGAAAATTTCTTATAAACTTTAAAAAGTGTATCACCTGAACAATGAATTATTAGAAAACGTACGTAATATCTCCTTTTTAATAGTAATTTTGCAACTGCACAGTCTCGAACACCGTTTGGAATGGAACGCATTTATATAAACGTTTTTCTCGGAAATTTCTCGGAAACGTTCGAAACAGGATGTTTGAAAAATGTTCGTATGAACATTTTAATTAAAATGACAGATAACATTACCTCCTAGAGTATTGACTTTTCCTTCTGGACACAATCTGCATACAAAATTAAAATCGTACTATTTCTTTTACATACGGATAGCTTTGGATAAATTGATAAATTTGATTTTTTCTTTAAACGAAGTTCTTGAATATCAAAAATTAAATTTTTATAATGCAAGTAAGTGCAACAATGATTTTTTCCTGATTTAATTTTATGATTAATTTGATTATCTTTATGATTACTTGGTATTTCAATTAAAGCTTCACAAATTGGTATTTATTCAAAGAGTAAAATCTTGAGTGAAAACCTTGACAATCCATACGATTGGTATCTTGGAAACTACGGAACTTTTAAATCGCGGCGACGCATCTGCAAGATACACAAGATGCACATTGCACATTCATGCTCTCAGGCACAAAGACGACGATATCTCGGAACACGATCGGTGCGCACCTATCTCAACATTCGCACGCGCACGAACAGTCATGAGAAATAGCCTCGCGAAGTTCCTTTCAATTACCTCTCGCACCCGCGTGACGTCGTACGAATGGGAAGCAGCAAGTTTCCGGTGTAAGTCCTCCGATTACGTCGGGATGCAGATGCACAAATTGTCACGTTTATCCCGATTCGCGTCCTGCGATGCGATTCTGACGTATGCACGAAGGGATAATGAAGCTCGGCATGTAACAAGCCACGGCACGAGGTCTCACCCCCGCTCGCGACGAACGAGGGCTGCTGCAAAGTTTAATCGAATCGAGCTGGCCGGGCCAACGCGCGCGCGTACCACCCACGCTACAACCAGGCAACTCCGTCACTGACTGACGGAGATTTGCGCATACGTCGTCGTCGCCGTCGCCGTCGTCGTCGTCGCGTCGATGACGACCATCAGCATAGGTATCTCCACTCGTGCGCCGCGCCGGTCTGCGCCTGCCGACCCAATTCGCGATGCGCGCGCCACGCGACTCCACACCGGAACGCAACTTTGCAATTGAGTATTTCTGCTTGCAGATTTTCCAATTTATAAAATTCATTGATTTTTTTGAAAAATATTTTATCAATATGAGACAATTCTCGGTAGTCTAAAGGCAAATAGTCTAAAGGCTTAGGACGCTCGCACGGAATGCAAGAGATCCGGGTTCGACTCCCGGCCGAGGCATTATTTTTCGCAATAAGTTTATTACAGTTTTTAAGTTGGGAAATTTGGGGGGATTATTAATATTTCAGATTTGATTGCGTTGAAAGTCCGACAACCATATCGGCACGCAATTATAATTTCTGAAATTAATTCATTTAAATGAATTTAGATTTTATGTTATTAAAAAATTCTACGATAAATCTTTACATCAGGAGGCACCTCCTCGATAACCTTGATCTTGACATATGTTGTTAAGGTCATGACTGTAAGTGATCTTCAAAAAGTTTTCGGTGGTCACTGTTCGTTCAAAAGTCATTAACAAATAATGTTAAAAAAATAATGTCTTATTTCTGTTATATACTGACGGGCATATGACTTTCCATGCGAAAGGAGGTCCACCTCACCTTCCCCTTTGCTTAGGGGCGTACGATTTTCCAAGCGAAGCGATTTCAATTTTACCTTCCTCCTCCCTGCCTCGGAGCATTAGACTTTTCACACGAAACGATTTCCACCCCATCTTCCCCCCTGTCATGAGGCGTACGACTTTCCAAGCGAAACGAGTTTCATTCCACCTTCCTTCTGCCATGTAGACGATAATCCATCTCGCGGACGGAAATCTTGGTTACGTCGACGACGGAAAATCTTGCCGCGAAGCAGCGTCACAACCGCAACTGCGAAAACACATCTGGTCACCGCACGAGCAAAAACTAGAACGCTTCGAAAAGGAAGCAGTTTCTCGCGTGGTTCAAACACGACGAAAGAAGCGGAACTTCCCCCGCACCTCGATCATGCATAGATCATGTTGGTATGTGCGCGTAAATCGATTCGTTATGCCAGATCATCTTTGACGGAGTACGCATAATTGAAACAAAGCCCCGCTGGGCTTGCGAATTCCTCATCTTTAATCGACATGATCGCAAATTGTGCGATCCCTAACACTATCACAGTTATACATATATGAAATCTAAGTTGATGTCTTCGTCATCCTAATCATCCATGTTTTATTTAATATGAAGAAGTAAGGCGAAATAAAAAAAGATAAACAATGTTAATAACGCTCGACAATTTGCAAAGCAATAAAAATTCTTAATAACGATCAAAAACGAGTAAATCAAGGTATATTTAAGAGATTACAATTTAATTAATAAATAAATAAATAATATACTTCTATAAACGTTTCAACTCACAGAATCTTCTTCAGTACGGTATGAATACAATTAAAATTGATATTAAAATCTCTAGTCTGAACATGTTGATGTGGGATAATATTTTATATCGTCGGTCCTCTTCAGATTAATATATATTATAATAATTAATTTTGTCACCACCATATCCAATAATGACAGTACATTGATTTAAAATTGACTGAATCCTCGTTGATGGCGAGATTTATATATCTTGCTTAAAAAAAGATAAAGTCCATTAATCCTCCATTCGCGCTATTAATAAGTATCAGTTAATTTCTACGTCGCGAATTTTCGACATTAACGCGATAAAAAATGAGATCTCAATTACTCTCGGTCTACGCCCTAATGATCCGGGATTGAAAGTCGGAACGTGGTAAGGAAAAAAGCGAATGCGATTATGGTCAAAAGTTAATTAAACCCTAACTTAATTTAACTTTTATCCTACAAAAGCTACCCACGTAGTGCTTAAAGCATGTACGGTACTTCTGTCGATAAGATTAACTCTCAAACACTATAACGCACTGCGGTCCAACAAATTTAACAACTTCCATCGATTATTTCCAATTTTCTTTTTATATAATGTGTTTGTGTAATATTTAATAATTTAAAAGCATTTCTCGAAGGTTCAAAAATACGAAATGGAAAACATGATTTAACAATTTATAAATATACAAAATTTCTTTTCTCTACAGAATGTTATTGAAATGTCACTGCTGATTCTAAAAGCTAAAAAATTTAGATCATCATTATTGCGTGGTATTACAGAGTATAGTCTTCAAGTCTGCTTATAGAATACGTACCTGCTGCAGCACGTGCACGCCGTTCTGAGATATATCGTACGGATTGTTATCGACGAGCACCAACGAAGCCAGACACGCAGTCGCAGAATTATTCGGGACCAGCATCAACCGCATAAACAACGACCGACATTTTATTGCACAAAGGTATACAGCGTACTAAAATTTTTACTCTAATCATGTTACCTCATCGAATACTGTCATAATTGTTATATTTTTAGGTATTCAAATGATTTATGGTCATATTAATTTAACTAATTAATAGGACTCCTCATAATTAAAATAATGATAAACAAATAGATTAATCCAGCTAACGCTAAATATTCTTGAAATATGTGTAAAATGTTTCTAAAATTCCAAAATAACATTCCAAAAGTATTCTGGAATATTTCGAAATATTTACAGAATGTAAAAGCAACAAATAATCGTTAAATGTTCTATTCATACATCGTTCCATATTCACAGAATGTTCCCTGTGTGTGTGTATATATATATATATGTATATTCCGCAAAATTATAATTTTCTTAAAAATTTCAGATTCTGTGATCTCTGAATTAATTTTTAAATAAAATTTTACTGTCACAAACACATT
This sequence comes from Mycetomoellerius zeteki, assembly GCF_001594055.1. NCBI lineage: Eukaryota > Metazoa > Arthropoda > Insecta > Hymenoptera > Formicidae > Mycetomoellerius > Mycetomoellerius zeteki. The sequence goes on along the minus strand of NW_017257470.1, from coordinate 566,320 downwards.
TCATGTACTTTCACCTTGAAACCTAATTTTGAAGGCTTTTTTCACAGGCCAAATGCTGCGCTCTTTATATTCTTTATGTGATTCTTATTTAAGTGTTAATAATGCATCTCCACCGCAGCCCTCTGTGTGTGTCAGCGGAGGTGTATACTGCTCGCGAGTAATAATATCACAAATTAATTGTAATCACAAACAATTTAATATCATTGATGGTAGTAAAGCATCTTTAAAAACCTATAAATTTTATTGCAAAAAATATTACCTCAGCCGAGATTCGAACCTGGATCACAGCATCAATAATATTAAATTGCTTGTCAACTTAATTTATGGTACTGCTTCAACTTCGATTCAGAATTGTATTTCAAGATAAACAAATAATCGGTGTATAGTTTGCTCAAACTGAAAATTGTATAGTTAAATTCACAAGAAGTATTATATTATAAGCACGAAAAACCATCTTGACCTAATATGGCATTTTTCACAACATGTATTTAATTCCATCAATTAATTTTCACTTAATAATATTAATTTCATTATTTTGTATTGTTTTTTATTCGCTGTCAATCAAAGCAATCTTTATATACCCGTCGATATCAATCGTAGGTTTAGGCCGCTGCCTATATGATAGGCATTTTTCTTTAATCTATAGCTATCCTTGTTTAACCTATAGTGGCCTAAACGTATGATGTAAACTAGTGATGATTCTTTAATAAGAGTCACGACATGAGAAAGTTGCACGTTGATTGATCTGTCATGTTTCAAGAATTCCCACTCTATATTTGCATAGGTACCTATATTCGTGTTACTTTTAAATTTCAACAATACAATTAAAATTAAATATTTTAAAGATGTTAACAAATAAATTTCTTTACATTACGTGTCGAAATAATGCATGCGAGAATTATTTAGTTTAACACCTTTTTTTTAACAAAATTATTTTGAAAATTTAAAGATTTGATTGTATATCTTGAAACGAAGTTAAAATTACAAAAGTGAATAAATTCACTGAAATATTTATAATTTCATTAATATCTAATAAATTTACTCAATTCTGTAACTTTCACCGCACGTTTCAAGATACACAATCAATATTCTGGTACGTAAAACGTAAAAAAAATAAAATTTGTTTATACCTTTAAAATTAATCTAATAAAGAGGCTCAATTGAATAGCAATTCAAAATTGTGTAATGAGAGAAGCTATCTGAGTCAAGCAAGTTTTCGTGTGCTAATTTTATATTATTGTATGATAACTATACTAAATATATACATTTGAACAATTATACCTTTAACATTTATTTTAATTATTTTACAAATTATTATGCATCGCCATTGATTTACTATCATATTTTTTACACGTGTACGTATACAACATAAGTACACGTGTTCCGTTACTGCAAGTTTATGATTAAGTTAGAGACACATTAAGGTTAAACGGAGATACAGTATATATCTCTCTCTGTTATAGATTTTACTCTGAAACTACTACCTTGCATACAAAAGTTGGCTCAAATCAGCTCGTGTCGCGACTCTGAGGCTGCGTTCCGTTGCATGCATAAATGCACATGATGTATCCTTGTTTAACACTTTGCGAACAACAAAGATAAAATGATACCTTATGCACATTATACGTGCAACGGAATGCAGCTTATTAGAGGGTCTCTATAGTGTAAAGTAGGCCACTGATGTAATGAAACAATTTATAATACAACCTTTGTTGCCGCATTTTTCAATACAAATTATCGATGACCCGCTAACAAGGTTCACACTATTTACGCTTGCTACTATGTACTGTAAAATGCATTCGTTACTTAAAGAGAGTGACCAAATTATTGAGATCACAGACATTGCAGATCGATAAAAATCTCCGAATTTACCGAATGAAATAAAAAATCCTTTTACAGGATTGAAGTATTAGACGCAAAATTGAGAGGTGCTGCAGTGGACTTTATACTAAAATCGAAAAAAAGAAGTTAAAAACTTACATTTTTTCAACTCATAAAGCTGTCACCTGACGTAGATGTTTCCTTAATACAAAAGTTTTATAGTTCATATAGACAGAACGACGGTTTTTGTTATAACGATATATATATAATAAATACATGTTTTTATATTTTATTAAAATTTATTAAGTTACATTTTATTTCATATTTTGGTACGTACGATATAGATTACAAGATAAATATACGAAACATGTCAGACATCCTGTCGAAACAGTAATCGACAACAATACAAACTTGTACAAAAGTATTTGTTTATTATTAGTCTTATTGCCTTGAAAATTTTATATGATTTATACATTTCTGACATTTATAAAATATCAATTCTTTTAATATCTATTTTAATAAATAAAGTGCGTCGGGGAAAAACCAGGATTGACAAATGTCCTCCTTTTTTGTTTTGAGCCAGTCAAAAACTGGTCAAAACTGGTTTCTCTCTATCTCTATCTTAACTCTGGATTGAGTTAGCTTAAAAACTATGTTAATAACGTAATGCAGGGAAAAATAAAAACTATTACTAAATTTTGCTCAAAATTGATTTTGATTGGGGCGGTTAAAACCAGAGGTTAAAAAACCTGTCTGATACTATTCATACCAACTCTGATTAAAACGGAAAACGTATTCTCAGTTTGGTATATTTCGCTGGATAATATTGAATCTGAATATATGCAATACGTTTTACATTTAATTTTAAACTACCTACTCTTTAAATGAATATATATTGATACTATCAGCATACATGTTTTTAATGACATTTTTATTTACGATATTGCGTTTCTGTACTAGTCGTATTATGCAACATATGACTAGCACGGAAACTAGAAACTCAAAACATGGAATTTTTGTCTTAAAGCGATCTAATGTTTCCAAAATTTTCATTTATTCGTTAGATATACGAAATGATACTCAGGGCTTATCTTATGAGTTTAATCAATCTAGCATCCATTTGTTAACAAAAAATAATGTCAATCATATCTTTGCATCTGAATTTTAACTCATTGTCTGTTAAAAATTTATTTGTTAAAATAGGAACCTCGAACGTACAGTATTCTATCAATATTCTATTGTTCTATTATCAAATATTGTCAGAGATAATCCTGAAAAAGAACCTGAGTACATGTTTTTATTCTTCGCAGGGCGACGAAGTTATCCCTTGGTGCAACCTATACCCGTCTTACGGTATTATTATATAACGACGATTAAGTACCATTATAGCCTATTGCTTGGAGATTTTTAAAAGGAACTAATTCTTTAATGTGCAATTTTATTGATTCATACGATCATATAATCAATAAGATAAAAAAAAGCTATTAAATAAGTGATATTTTTTGGAGTCAGTTAAATCTAAAGTGCCATTTTTCATTACTTTTAATATGTCTCGAAAACGCTTAATTTAACAGCATTTTTTTTACCTTATTTACATGTCGAATGATCCTATGAATCAATAAAATTACATTAAAAATTAGTTCCAAATAACAGTCGTTTTTCAGTTCCAATAGCTTATGTGTGCCTTCCAACAAGCGACACAAATGATACGTGTGACACAATGGATCATTACATCCTTGTTGTTTGCCAATGTTAAACAAAGATGACATGATTACTGTGTCGCACTATGTCGCTTGTTGGAAGGCACACTATTACACGAGCGCTATCATTCCTTCTGAGATCGCGACTCATTACAGCGGCGCGGCGCGCGGCGGCGGTCACTGGCCCGGTTCGAGTTAATGAAAGATCTCGCGCAAGAGGCGCGACGGAAAATTCACTCTACCTCTGTTCATTATGAGTGCCGAAGTTGTACCCGGCTTGAGTAAAAACGGCTTTTTCAGTCTCAAAATCGCGGAGCGTTGGAAGTCGTAATCACCGCGATACGGCTTAACGATCTTTGGTCACACTTACTTTTACGCCCATCTACTCAATTCTGGAAACACTTATTTCACGAAACCCTTCGACAAGCCAGTTGGTAATTTGCTTCTGTTCTTTTCGTTATCTTTCTCTTTTTCCTATCGTCGGACGATGTGGCGAAAAGATCGGCCGGTCGAGATTAGATCATTGTTCCGCATCCTGCAACATGTCAGTTTGATAATCGACGTCCTGTCGCATGCATTAATGTAGAACAATGCACCCACGCTAAGAATGATAAGCTGCGACTACAATTAGCGTTCGAAAAGAAGTGGATTACGACCGTTTATTCAAGAAAGTTCGATGTCACACATATTTTTCAATGAATTTGAGTATTAATTTTAACAAAGAAGCGAATTAAAAATTGAGTTTCCCATTTGGTTGCATATGTTGTGTAATTTATCTTTTTTTTTTTAAATTCAATTTAATGACAGATTATTAAGCAAAACTTTATTCTTTTATATGTTTTCTGTTTGATATACGAAATATTACATAAAATAATCAAAATATTAATAGTATATTGTTTTTCCCTAAAATAATCGCGTAAATGCCTTTTCTTTTCTTTTTTTCCCTATTTCTGCAAATGTTCTATTATTTTCTGTTGTAAGTGACTATTGTTTACAAGAATGGTCGTTCTTATCTCAGTTGCATAAAATAGCCCGCAAAAGCAATCTGCATGGACAATGCCTACGATTCGCGCGCGTGTATTATTTCCATCTCAAGATATACACGCTCGTTTATGACTCATTCATTTATGTAATTTCTTACTGTATTCTTCCGGATGCGTGTAGAGATTATTGTGGAAGATAACAACGTAATCGATGCATCCCGCTCTAATTACACGCGAGCGTAACTTCGCATTAGGTTCTAGGAAGCGAATAAGCGCACAGATCTAACGACGGCCTTTTGATGCATCGAATCGCGGTTATCCTGGATGTTTTGAAGATATGTACAACATATAAATAAGATAGCAATTGTTGAGAATAAAAATTTCAGGGAAAGAAAACCGCGTTTGTAAGCAACGCTTTATTTGTTTATTTATTTATTTATTTATTTGAGAATAACGGAAAAGAAGTATCTCTCACGTTTGTTTCAAAGATATTTTTTTATCCCAAAGTGGCCATTAAGATAGTTCTTTAGTAAATCGAGTTATAATAGAAATGCATAATTTCTTTATATAATTTAATTTAATTTAATTTAATTTAATTCAATTTAATTAATTGTGTATATATTTTTAGAATTACATTTTTTAGAGTTACATTTATATTTATATTGAAAGGTACAGAAATAACTAAATACACAAGAGGTGAAGCGCCGGCAACGAACTGCTGTTATATAGGCATACCGGAAGAATACTAATAGTAGATAGATAGACAGTCTACAATATGACGAGACAAATATGATATACGACCAAGCTTATACATTGAATATTTTCAATATAATAGGAAAATGTAAAATATAATATTCATAATAATAAAATTGCAGAAAGAGAACAAAGTTAACAATGATTTAATAACAGAAAATTGGCCACCTTAACGCGAAAAAAAAACGAGGAGGAAAAGGGAATAGAAGAAGGTAACATATTACAGTATTTGATTGATATATAAGAGAACAAAGCTCTGAATTTGGCGGAACGATGGAAGTGAGAGGATAAATAATTGTGATAACGGGTATCTGGAGTGGAACGGGAATGGAAGTCGGAATTGTAGTGAAGAAGATTATATAGATAAAGCATTAGAGCGAAGAAGTCGATAAACAAGACAACATAGATGGAGAATAAAATGTTGTTGGATTTTTAACCAACTGGAGCTTAGATATAATGGAGAAATGTGATCATCTTTGCAAATATTATAAGAAAACGGGAGTTCTGTATACGCTGAATACGCTGAAGCATTCGCTGAGTCAAAGCCGGAATGTATAATGCTGTATCGGAGTAATCGAATAAGAAGATTATAAAAAGTTGTGATTCAAGAAGTTTTTGCGAGGTTGAAAGGATGCGATGAGAGAGATATAAGAGACGAAGGCATAAGAAAACAGACCAACACTTGGTAATGACATAATCATTAAATGATTACGAGGAATTAAAGTAGATGTCAAGTATCTTTATGAAAGTGGCACAGAATTAATGCAAATATTGAAAGAAGGAAGACGAGACAATAATAAGAAGGAACCTACAATAAGTAGGAAGGATTCAGATGTAAAGCATTTGACGAAACCCATTCCGCCACGGAGTGGAGATCACGGTTTATAGCCATAAAAGCGGAGGAAACTTTAGATAAATGAAAAAAAAATGCAAAAGAACTACACCATCAGCATACATGTAGAGTTTAGATGTAAGTGGGGATAGAAGCGAGATCAGCAATAAACGCGGTGAATAATAATCCGAGAACGGAACCTTGGGGCACTCCAGATGAAACAATACGGGGAAGAGAGAAAGTGGGAAACAGATCCTACAGCAGGACTCTCTGGGAACGATTTGTAAGGAAAGAACTCATTAGGAATATGGCAAAAACGGATAGATCAAGGGAACTAAGCTTGACAAGAAGCTGGTTAACTGTGTCGAATGCTTTCGAAAAGTCAAAAGCAACTAAATTTTCGGCACCCCAGATTTTCGGCACTTTACTAAAGAACCATCTTAATTGCAACACATAGTTTTTTTCTCAACAAATTGCGAACGTCTCGTTTGGTTGTAAATTAAAGAGACACGGCACAAAAGTGACTATAGAGGTAACTACAGAAGATACAAATCACAAGAAAAACTGCGCGAGTTTAAATTTAACGTTTCAATAAGGTCCTGTTTTGTTTATACAATGTCAGATGAATCTTCCGAGAATTTATAATGCATTTTTCGTCATATCTTAAATCTTTCTCCTTTTACAAAAGTACTTACTGCAGACGTTACAGCGTTTCTCATCGGAACCATCGCCACATCCATCTCGACCGCTACAAGTTATCGCATCAGAACGACATCTTCCATTGTCGCATCTGAACGGACAATATCTTGCGGTAATTCGACCCCGATTGCGCGTTCTGCATGCTCCCTTGGGTTCATCGCTGCCGTCCCTACAGGAAACTACTGCGTTGCAAAATTCATATGCTGGCAAACACTGACCATTGTTGCATCTGAACGTACCTTCGGGACATTCTGTATAGATCAAGAAATCTTACGTGTATATTAAAGTAAAACTTCACGAGTACGTATGTAAGGCGGAACATTTGTTTTTTTCAGAAAAGTAGAATATACAATAACAATTATATTAATGAATCATTTAACTATTCTTATAACTCTGCTAAGAAATCGTTTTAATTTTTAATTGTGTCTATTGCTCACATCTGTTTTACTTTGAAAATTTTTTAAGGAGATGCTAGCGCGACGGCCGGACTTGATCGACATTGACAGCATAGATTTTTTTAATTTCAAATTTAAAATGTCGATAATAGTGGTATCTTTAATTGATCTATTACATTATTGTTCTGTCTCGAATACATATGTCGGTTTTTATCTAACATTGCACGCCATCTCTTGCAAAATCAAGCATCTATTACTAGACACAATTGCTAGACACGTGAATTACGTTTAAACATTTTTTTCTAGACTTTCAATCTAAGTTCTACATACTCAGTATTATTCGTTCAAGTAATCTGAGGTCCACTGGATACTTATGCTACTCATATAAATTATAGAACTTTTATATTAAGCAAACTTTAAATCAGGTAACAGCTATACGAACCAAAAATAAGTTAATTTTTTTATTTTTGTGCATTTTTTGCGAAATCGGCATACCCTTCCTATTTGTATTTTAATTCTGTAAAAAAAGTCCATAAAGATAGCTCGAAAATTTTAATTGCACTGTAATTCATGATAATTAACGCGCGTGGTAATTGTCCTTCATCGCGCTAGCATTCGTTTAAAAGTGTAAAAAAACAAAAATTTTTAATTTTATAATAAAATATAAATTATTACAATAGTACGAAAAATGAAAAAGGTGATATTATGAAGATTCTCCAACTTAAAAAAGTAAAGGGGAGCCACGTGACTTTTCTTATCTTAACACGAGAGCACAAAATATAAAAAATGTCATTATCGTCTTCTGAAAAATAAATAATAAATCAAATTTAAGCAGTGAAACTATAATTTGTTATTAAAAAACTTTTTTATAATAATAAATATTTATGTGAAGAAGATATTAAAGAAAAGTTATTTATAGTATTTGTTTAAATTTAATTTAGACATTGATAATTGTAATGAAAACATTGCCACGTTTTCATTAGTATAAAGTCATATTTAAAGAGAATTGAATAATTCATATTCTTACACAAAAATAATATAATGAAACTTTAGTTTTTTAATTGTAAAATGTTTTTTAAACTCCATTTCTTTAAATCTATATGACTCTTCAAAATTCTTATATTTTGTTACAATTATTTAAAACCCTCCTTTTCATAAGAATTTAAGTTATTTTAGAAAATCATTCAAAGAAAACTGTACGATTAAAAAATCTAAAAAAA
>NW_017257470.1:458301-557892 GCF_001594055.1 Mycetomoellerius zeteki | reverse complement strand
TATTAATTACAAATTTATTCTCAATATTTGATCAAATCCTTATTATTATGTGAAAAGGCTGAAGAACTTCCTTCGAAAGTATAAATAATCATGTTTCTTCATCTTCTGTACAAGTACCTACACTCCAATAATAGTTATTAAACATAAAGAATTATTGTTAAAACACTTATTGTTATAGATATTTAAATAATTCAAATTTCAACTTTAAAAAGTGTTCCCAAACTTTTGGCTTGGAATTATATATCACAAAAAATGTTTCAATTTTTATATTATTTATAAATATTTTAAAAAATATGCGAAAAAGACGGAAATACCAACTTCGCCGATTGTTGCAACCAATCTCATCCTCGCCACGAGGACAATCGCGATTGCCGTCGCATAGTCCGGATCTTGATATACAGACGTTACTGTCGTTACATCTGAATGCTTGCGTCGGGCAACGAAGACCGGTACACTCTTCATCAGAACCGTCTGCGCAATCGGTGCGGCCATCGCAGACGAAGAACCAGCTGATACAGCTTCCGGATGACCGGCACTGAAACGTGCCCGGTGCACAGCCAGTCCGCCGCGCGTTGCAACTGCTGTTCGTCGAAAAACTGCAATCGCATACGCCGCCGATGCATCGTGACATTTGATCAGCCATACGGCATTCCAAATCGGCAACGCACGGCAGCCCCAAGCTGATTGCCGTCATTATCGTACTCTCATGACGGTCTGTCTTTATTGGCGCTGAAAGACAGAAAAAGTCAGATTGAATTATGGTAACAAGCGAGAATCAAGATTGCGACACTTTAATCCACCAATTTTGAACGCTTTAAATACGGCTAGTGTGATTTTTGTTTAATTTTTCGCTCACTGAGAAAAAAGATTTTGTTAATTTAACGAACAATCAGTAGTTGCCACAAATAATTTGTAGATATAGTGACAACGAATGTCGGCACTAAAAACGAATACAAGATTCTTCTGTCATGGAGACTGATGCTAGTCTGCTATTCCATAACAGAAGCAACCATGTTCCGGCTGATATTGAAAACCAATATGATAAAAATTGATTGTCGAAATTATCGAATATCCATCGTGTATGTACATCTCGAGATTCAAAACTGGCGCGGCGCAGCCGACGAGATCAGCGCAGCCCCGCGAGCACCAATCAATTAGTTCCACGAAAGGCCAAGCCGCGAATCATGGGACGCAAAGTAGCGACCGCCATGAACGTCCGTAAAACAAAACTCGGTTTTGTACCGTTCTAGAAAAATAATGCAAACGGATCCTCCGGTCACCGTCAAGTTTCTAGAACGCTCTAAACCTCCGTAATATAAAACTGGGGATCTAGACGAGTCATTGTTGTGTGTGAGAAAATCGTCGCCGCGAGAGGTGTGCCGTTGTGCTCTGCGCTCTCCCAAGTAGCACAACAGCGCTTATAAAGCGCTAAAAAAGCGATTATATGCGCTTTTATAGCGCTTTGTTAACGCTTTGTAAACGCTGTGTACTACTTAAGCTGTCGATCTAAACTTTCTGAAATTGTTCAAAACTAGTGTTAACAAGTTTTTCTTTTTTTGTAATAAATTATAGTGATTGTCCTCCTGTTACTCGTATATTGCTGGACTTATATTTCTTTTTTGTTAAAAATCGTAATCGTTGAAATCTCCTTTCTGCCTTCGTTCGAAACAGCTGAATAGATTTTTATTTGCTAGCAATACTGATTATTTGCAAAAGGTACAAACAACGATTTAGCAAACATGATTTGTAGCGTATAAATCGTGTATTATTTGTTACACAGACGAATAATGAGAAACAATTCGTAATAATAACTTATCAATTCGTTTTCTTATCAAATCATCACATTTGTTATCACTTTTTGTTCTAATAACAAACTCATCTCTCTCAGTGTTTTATTACTAAAAAATATTTTTTTTAATATAAGAATATTGAGTTTCTCGCTTACCAGAAGTTGTCGAGGTCGTCGTAACATAAGCGATTTCGGTAACTTCCGCATCGATAATGACAGTATCATCATCATCATCCGGACGCTCGTTTGGTCCGGGACGATTGTTGGATCCAGGTCTTAAATTCGATGACGGTCTTGTCACCAAATTTACCGGTATTAATTGACTAGGAGGTTCCGTCGATAGAAGCATCGATGCGTTCTTTAACCAAGATATCTGAACGCCTATCCAAAAAAAAAAAAAGAAAATATTTAAAATGTTCGTTTATAATCATAGCTAATAATATCAGCTAATAATCACATTCATTATCCATTACGTATTAAAAAACCTGTGAAAGTGATAATGGAGAGTAATAAGATTTCGCATGTGATAATCGCTTGTGATTCAGTATACGTAAAGGATTTCTTTTTACGTGTTCGTAAAAAACTGCGTTTTATAAATGATCGTGCTAATTAAGAGTACGAATGCCTCATTTCGTTAATCTGTTCGAGGCCGGAATACAACACCGTTCGGTCTCGCGAATTCCCGTTGCATCCGTATACACACGGAAAAGCTGATTATCGGATAAAAGGCGCGTGAAACTTAGAGAAGCGATGATGCAGCCTGATACAATTCCTGTACGACGTATGCGTCCACGGATTATTCCATGGGAATGTTAAATGACTAGTGTTAAATGAAGGTATCACGTGTTAACTCGTTACAAATTCACACATTCAATGAAGTACAAAGTTTAGAATACAGTCCCAATTATATGATAATCTCAAAACTCTATTTTTGTATAAGAAAATACAAGTTTTTTACTACATTACATTATATGAAGATTAAATATATATAATTAATGAAACTGTATAATTAATTTTTGTTTTCAATAGAACGACTCCTAGTGAAAAAATAGATATGAAATAAATGCAATTAACCAAGTATTTCATTACTGAAAAAGGATCTCAAAAAAACTTATTTGTAAAAAATCTATTGATTCTAAAACAGTTAATGATAATTTCAAAACTCTATTTTTGTATAAGAAAATACAAGTTTTTTACTACATTACATTATATGAAGATAAAATATATATAATTAATGAACTGTATAATTAATTTTTGTTTACAATAGAACGATTTCTAGTGAAAAAATAGATATGAAATAAATGTAACTATATAAATAGATATGAAAGAAATTAACATAAGACGGACTGACAGTGATTAGAATGAATTGGATGGAAAACATTTTCTCGCGTACACACTCTTTTTACGTGATCATTAATTTTGACATATTAATATTTATTTGACTCACATATGAAAAAATTATTTACGATACAAAAGTGCAGTATTAATTTTCACGTATGTATCTCTTACTTCATGCATCTTTTATATAGAAGAACTATAATAACATTAATTATAAATTTTATAACGTAACGGTCCTAAATGATATCCGTTATCATATGATGACTCAGTCCAGACTTTAAATTAGGCATACCTGTATCTTGTTCTCCTTCGCTTTTTTGTCCTTCGGTGATAATTTCCTTATTGCGTTCGATCTCAGTGACGTCCTCTACTATCGGCTCCTGAGTAGGAGGCAGATGCTCCGGAAACGGTGCAGGTCTCACGAGACTATCAAGTCGACATACGTCACCTTCGCGACGCATCGGAGCGGTACATTGGCAGCGACCGAATAAATCCGGAATGAGAAAATCGCAATGAGATTCGGGATCCCAGAGACGGCAATGAGCGTGCTCGTAACATACCTCACCGAGTTTAGCCGCTGCAAATTAGATTTGTTTCTAAATTTAAGAACTTGCGTACATTGCGACTCAATCTAGTTTGAAGATACAATTATTGTTACATCTACAGAAATAAAACTTTTTGCCTATTAACAGATCCAGAGCAAACTATGCGTGTAATCTTTAATAATATAATATCCATCACAATCGGGGACGATGGAGAGTCCATAGGCACACCAAAAGTCTGCTTATAAAATTTTTTTTATAGTTATTTCATAATCTTTTCTTTTTAAAGCACACCGATATTAGAAGCATTATTCATACATACGTCTTATTCATACATACTTTATACTTGAATATTTTTGAGAAAATATTGCATAATTGTATTTCAAATATAAAATTTCTGTCAATAAATAAACGCGTATTATTGTTTCTTCTATATAAGACGATTCTATTCGCGACGGTATCTTCGATATTCTGTTATACTTTTATGACGACAATAAATAGCTGAGATCGTTAGTGCAAGAAGTCGTGGTGATCCCGGCATTGAAAATGGCGCAGTAAGCGTCTGTCAGCGATCGAAACTCTCGATAAATCAAGAGAAAACGAAAGAGAGTACACGGATCTCCAGAATGCATTTCCAAGGTATGCTAACTTAATGTGCGTATCGCGTTCGGTGAGCCGAGAAGAAGCTCACATAAATTAGAATTTTCTGCGCAGGATACTCGCGTAGTTATACGCTTTGCTTGGCTATTCATCCTTTCCATCATCGATCTTTCCCTGATGTGTGTTGTTCGACGTCGCTAATGATCGCCTTAATGTCACGTGAGAGCTACCAACGGTAAAGTCAAGGAACACGAACAGGTTACTTATTTATATATACGGTGCTTATAGATGCATTAGCGTGTATTAATATACCGATTAAGTAGGTTTGTTCTTCTTAACCGAACTTCTTGCACAGTTCATCTTTTCTCTTCTTCTCTTCAGCGTGGAGAGCTTACTTCAATTCTGCATTTTACAGCTTGAATTCAGATATGGACTTCAAGTATTTTAATTCAATAAGATTTTCGTTTTCGTTGACCAGGAAATACGGTAGTGTCCCGGTGTTAATGTCAAGTCTTTTATACAAATGATATATGTATATCACTTGAGTTGAATAAAGTAATGCAATTTCGTATAATGCAATATAATTATTTTTTAAAAAATAATTGAAGCTACTATCATTTGAATTGGAATAGAAAGATCTTCCAATAGAAATACAAAAGATATGTACTTAGGTTTTTATTGATTTACATAATTTTGCAACACGTAATCTAACATTCTTTATTAAGGTACGTCAATCAAAATGTACTTACGTCCTAGACAAGTATGTCTGCGAAATTGTAAGTGTCCCTCCTCGCATCTGCATACACTCTCGAGACAGCTGCTGTTCGCCACTTTTAAAGAGCATTGTTCCTTCACGAGACAATCGTTACCCAGTAGAGTTGCTACAACATTACAAGCAACAAATCTTACACTATGAAACAGCGCCTTCTTTTTTAAAATAACAACAAAACATTTCTAACATAAGCATTTTTTAACTTCTTCTGTGATACCCCCCATATCTATATTCTGGGCAAAGTCTTCGAAATTTTTATACTGTAAAGCGAACGTTTAAGAACATTGATTTCGGCCAACAGATGGATAGAAGAGAACTAACTGTAGTTGGAGGAGATAAAAGAGTACTTGGACGAACTTACATTCGAGACAATGGGTTCCATTGTAGCCAGCGAAGAAAGGCTGACACCGGCAATAACCCAAGTGACAATGGCTATTAGCGATGCCGATCTCACACTCCCGATCTTGGTTGCAGTCGTCACCGAGCTTCACGCTCGTCGAAGTGGGTGAGGATGAGGCCAATCTCTATAAGAAAGTTGAAGATGATATCTGCTCTCCCTTTTAGTGACCCAGTTTTACAGAAGCTAGACAAGAACTTTTTTTAGACTTTAATCGAAGACTTGCAAATGAGCTAAATTTTTTACACTCTATATGCCTATGTATTAATTAAATGCCTATTAAAATTCTAGAAGAAAAAAGAAAATTTTAGTATATTAATAATAATTATGAATAATTAATAAATTCAATATTTAGAATATAAATTATATTAATATTTTAAATTTAATATCTAATAAATTTTATTCAGTTTGTTATTAAAAACTTTAACTTAAAATTTTTAATCTTCAATTACTTTTCATATTAAAAAAAGAAGGAATAAATTTAAGTTTCTTCATTACATCATTACATCCTTTCCTTCATTACATCAAAATTGATGATTTAATTGCACATGTCGATTTCGTTGTAGATTATACTTATTATCTCTTTTTTGTCGCTTGTATTTAGTTCTATAAAGTTTGCGTTTGGATATTATTTATATATACCAGATATTACAATATTTATACATAAAATAATAAGAAACAATATAGAATATGTTCTTATAACAATTTTTCATCATTTTCAGTCCATTTTTAAATTAACCGCGCAAACGGCTGAAGTGGTGAAAAGCTTGACACCAGTTATTAGATTCTAAAATAAAAAATAGGGTGTTTCATTTTAAAAAATCAATTTGACCTGATCTTGATGACGCCACCCAAGGTTAAACTGATAAAATTAATAAATAGATCATTTTAAACCTTATAGAATTTTCGTATGAAGTATTTTTCTTGAAAATGCTTACATTTCAAGATATTTAAGGGATCCAGTACACCATTTATATACATATATATATAGTTTTTAAAAATAAAGTTTCGTAATATATTTTTTTTCTTGTTTCTCATATCTTTCATAGAAATACGGAAATTCGTCGACTGTGACCGCGAGAAACACTGAGCATCGGTTAAGTCGACAATTCATCCCATTGTTAGTACTCACGGTGGAAGTGGAAATGAAAATAGAATCGCGCGTATACTCGCAGCAGATTCACGACTGCACGATTTAAGCACCGCAAGGTGACACGGCATCCGTTGCACGCGTATACACCGTTAGCGTACCGTGCGCCTCAAGTTAGATGACGTACGCAATATTATTCGAAAGAAAATCGGCAAATCTTACCGACGAGTAATGCTTGAACATATAATCGTAAGATTTTATTGCAATTCCCGTCGTGCCTAACGTAACCGTGCCACTAAGGATTAACGACCCCAATACACCGATTGCTATATAAAAGAATTGGACATTGCCGCTCTATCCTGCAGATATATATAAAGTAAGGAGTTCTTCAAAAATTTTTTTAGAAACAATTATATAAGCATATAGTTTTAAGATACAACGAATTTTTGGAGACACAGACTTGATTATTTTTAATCTTCCTATTTAAAAAACGTACAATGCGTAGATACCGTAAACCCGAAAACATTTCCAATTTATCGACCGATTTGTTGTCCATTTACGGGATAATTTTTGCGTTGTATTATGCGCGACAAGCGGTTTTCAATTACGTACGCATCTCACGTGTAAGTCGAAGAGACAAAATTGTCGTGCATCCTGAATCATATATGAGCCGTCGTCTTACATTTAACGATAATCCGTAAACGTGTCACTCGAGCGGAACGACAGATTCATCGAGCGGATAAGATCATCTGTTGATGAATAATTAATGAACGTGCTTTCCTGAATGGACGCGTTTATTTCTACGTCGATGACATTCGCCATCTTCTTGAGAAAAATCGAAATAGAGTCATATCTGCGTTCGCCAAGCGTCATGCTTGGTCATTGCGAAGCATGAGAGCTCATTATTTATCAATCCATTCTGCTATCTGTTGCTTTCCTTACAAAACACGCGATTGCAAAGCGTGTACACTTCATCTCCGAACAATTAACAACTACATGTATAAGGGCACACGCGAATGTAATCACTCATATGTGGGATCAAAGAAATTAATCCATGCCTTCAAGAGAAAGAGACAGTTAATCGGCCGTTGCACGCAACGCCGCGTGTATGTGGAAATGCAGAGTACGAGTTTAGCGTGCGTAGCGCTGCACTCAAGGGTGGCAAGATGAAATTTTATATTCAACGCAAGCGCCTCCAGCTGGCTCTTAATTACGCTTAACGAACCGAGCCAATTTAAACGCAGAATAGAGCAACTACAGTCGTTCCGAGGAGGAGCACGTCGAAGACGATCGCGATCTGTAGAGTCGGTTCCCACGCGGAAATTCCATTCGCGCTTCAGCTACGACCCCGAAGGATGGAGGAACGCATAAACCTTCGGAGAATAATCTAAAAATTTTATTTTAAGAGGAATAATCTAAAAAGTTGACGTGTAAAAAGGATATTTGAAATATACTTAAAATCGCAATTGCATTTATTATGTATTGTCGTTAAAAGTTACAGAATCGAGATATAGATATCATTTTATCCTCGTTCACCTATTGTTTAACAAAAATAACATAATGAGAGGCATTTGGGTGAGAATCTGAACATAGTTCTGGGAGGGGATTTTTTCCTTGTTAAAGAAAAAACTTGTGGAATGATGACAATAGTGTAACACGTACAAATTTCGCAATAATGAGTAGTGATTTCGAGGTTTAATGGTTTATATTTGCATAAAATTTGAAACAGCCGCGGACGATTTCCTTTATTGGATCGAATTAAAGTTTCAGATTTTTTTTAGTGATTTGGAATTGTTTAAGATGATGCCAACGACTAACAAAATTACGATTATAATATAATTATTAACTTGAATTATTTAATTTGAATGCAAAATATCATTTTATTAATAAAAATATGAAATTCATGTTTTATACTAATTTTGCCTTTAAACATACTATATACTAACACTTTTTTAGGCCATGGATCAATCTTTCGGATCGAAATAATTCGACGTAATTATTGTTGCGGCATAATTACGTGGCGCTCTTAATGCAGCCGTAAATTTTGTCGCAGCTGCAACGAGACTGAACGAGACACGCGATCAAGAGATATGTGCGTCCTGAATGGTAGGATTTACGAGTACGTGTCGTCGCTGTCACGCCAACAATTTCACGGTTGGCAACATACGAAATACGTTTCAAAGCCCGCACACGATAACGTTATTTTGAATAATATAAACACAATGATCATGATCTTTGCGCGGAATCGGAGTCGAACGACTTTGGAAACGCACACTACACACGTGCTCTTTTAATTTATACAGGATATATACCAGTTATTTCCATGTTTATATCGTCTATAGACGTTATCAATCGCAGATGAATCTTTCGCTGCAAAAACTAATAAATATTTATTACCTTATCAACAGCTTGTCTTTATTTCAATTAATATTGCCTTGGTCATAAACACCCTCAATTTATTGTATTTTCTTGGAAAAGGTAATAAAATTTAAAGGAAAAACTAACAAAATTGTTATTGTTATAAAAGTAAATATTATTTTTCAATAAAACTGTTTTTAATTTATTTTTCGTTAGATATATATATAGAATATTTACGTATATCTTTGAAATTTAACTTCTAAATATTAAATATTTCTCGATTAAGTTTATATAATATTCGAAATTTAAATAACATTCTCAAGACTGACCATCCAAATCGTTTTATTGCGCGGCAACAAGAAATTACAGTTTACGGTCATATATAAAAAATTCGTCGAATCGCATAAAGATAATACGGCCGATCTCGCGCTACATATCGCTGCGCGTACTCTTAGCGCGAGACACTATCGTGTTTCCTGAAAATCTTCAAAAATCATTTCTTCTTAAAACGAATAGTACGGTGTGTCATTAAGCAACTAACTAGGTGAATTGACTATTGATTTCAGAGATAATTGCATGCCCCGGAAACGTCGATTTCCTGATGTAACGCGCATCTCACGGTATTAGCGTGCTCTCATCAGGTCAAAAAATGCATCGAAAAATCAAATCGTTTCCACGAGAATAATTGTCGGGCGTCGATTACAAGGTATAGCAATGCTATTCGCGCACTGTGATGCATGGAAGCATCAGACCGTCGCAATTATCTCATGGGATACCGGTACCCGGTTTCCAACACGTATGTATTGGTAACTCGAGCGTTTCCTTGGCTATCTATTCTCGCCGTACATGGGAATCGCGTTTCATATGTGCGTAGCATAAAGTGTACTTGGGATAAAGCAGGGGTGAAGTAGGGAAAAAAGTTTACACTTGAGAAAAACTCGTCGGGAAGAAAAGTCGTAAAAACTGAAGATGACTTGCTCGACTCGTGGTACTCTTAATTATCATTACCTGCATCCACAATCTTCTTGAGGTAAATTTTCTTGCTCTAATCGTTCATTCGTATTCTTGTCAATCTTTTTCGTATGCAGAAACAAACACGTAACTAATAAGAAAAGTATTCCAAATAGTTGGAATACTTTTCTTGTTATTTATTATAATTATATATTTGTTTCTGTGAAGATAATTTTTTAACTGCGTACAGAATGTCTTACAAGCTTGGAAAATAAATATAAGTAGGAAAAAATTAATTATAATAAAAAATAAATACAAAATCTTAAAGTAAGATCCCCATTTCTTATTTTAATATACAGATTGTTTAACAAATTTACACCTGGTTTTTTCATTCGTAAAGAAATGATAAAAGATAGTAACAATTCCTGAATTATAAACAATTAAAATATTGCAGTTCTTTGCAAATTTAATTTTTACAGAGATAAACAGAATTTATCTTAATATAAAATTTTAATCTCATCATTAATGTTATAAAGAAAGACAACTTCTGATCAAATCTTTGCTAAGAAAATGTTATAAAAATTTGAAAATAAATTTGATTAGACTCCTCCTACCTACATTTTCTGTATTCACTTTTGAGGATAGCCTATATAAGATAGCATCGATATCGGTAAAATCACTCACTTTTGAATGTAAAATGAAGTCGCTCACAATAACAGATGCGACAGTAGCAAGAAAGACTCGAAAGGTGAAGGTACCCTGCATAATGCAACGAAAGGAAAGAAACGAGCCGCATATTCAGCCGCATCGTTGCAGACGGGATTGCAACTACCGCTGCGTAGAACTAGGAGGAGGCGGAGAACTCTCCGAGTTCTGTTTGCCTGCAAATTGGCCCTCGTGGTCGTGGTCGATCTATTTTCTCCAGCCCTTCTCCTCTTCCCTCCTACCCTTGTCCACGAAAACAATAGATCTGTTCTTGCTAGCATGAGTGGATCTATAGGAAAGCTAATAAAATTCAAGGTCGACTATTGAATATCGTAGAATAATTTTGTTCAACAACGTCGAGAAGTTGCGCAAGAATAAAGAATTATTTTCAAGATCTTTAATCTTAAATTGTAGAACGTATCTGAAAGTATGAATAAACAATTACAATTTGAAATAGACCGATGCAAATAAGAGTCTAAAAATTAACTGAGAGAAATCATATATTTTTCGGTCAAAGTGAATCTTATTGTAATGCTTAAATATTTCTGTGTGAATTTATAGGACTTCTCTCATTTAATTAGATTTATTCTTATCGATTCTATTTCAAATTGTATTTCTTTATACACACATTTCCTTAAAAGAACGACGTTTCTTTACTAGTTATTGGTTATTGCGACAAATATTGTCGAAACCTCGGTAATCGAATGATGAAAACGTATGCACAGAATACGGGAGATCCAGGTTCGAATCTGACTGAAGCAATAAATTATTCGCAGATTAACATGTTCATTAACGTTAGATTATTAATAAAGATGCTTACTAACATTAAAAAATTATTAAATTGCTTGTCAATTTAATAAGTTATATTTCTACTTTAGTCCTCTTTATGATTTGAATTTCAAGACCGAAAAAGATTCACATTACGATCTTAAAAGATACTGTATTTAATATTGTCAATAAAAAAATTATATTAAGCTGTCATTGCAAAAATATATGTATTAATTAATTAAGCAAATAATAGCGTATCAAAAATCAATTCAGTCCAAATAAATTCCTATAATACATTCATTTCTTGTGGAAAAAAGGTATGCAGTGTAAAAGGTGCGATACCGTAACGTGAGATGATACGTAAGAAGAGGCGGTGCTCAGCCTGCTATTCGCAACCATTAAAACATAAGAGTTTTATTAAAGCAGGTTAAACATGGGAGTAATAATACTGCGCCTTGCTCATACACTTAACACGTAGGTATGTTTAAAGTAAAATATTTACTTCCCGCTAGAAAATGAACTCAGGTGATAATTCAGATAGGGACTCTATGGCCCGGAATGCATTCCTCTTTAACACGACTCGCATATTCAACGGATGACACGTCGACGACGCGACGCACCGGTTGACGTATCAGAGTCCAACGACCCACGAGGTCATGTAAGAATTATGATTCTACATGCGTATAAACGAACGTAGTCCTGCCGGAAGACCGACGGGTTTCTAACTACGGAACCTGTAGTTGATAAGCAAGGATTTTTGACAAATTCAATCGCTTAGAAAGCCTCATAGTTCGTATCTAAACATTAATAGAATTTTAATGTCATAGTTGACATTAATGGAATTTTAATTTATCTAGAATAAAAAATATTGAACTCATTGAAGAATATAGAATTATTGGTACTTAAAGAAGATTTCAACGCGTCTATTTATTACGCAGGATGTGCATAAATAACAAGAGTTTACAAGGGTTTGACATCCTGTATACGTGCATTTACACTAATGGATCAGCACAAAAATGGTAATAACAAGTTGTTTAAGCTCTCGCTCATCGTGAGCGAGTGAGAAAATTGTTACGAGAAGGGAACATGACATCGTATAGTAAACAAATTGAAGGATCGATCACACATGATAATTATATCCATGAAAAAAAACGTGCAAATATTATACTACAACTTACTTGATTAATCGAGAAGCAGCTATCCAAAATATTACCTTATAATGATGTCACAGAATGATGTCAGTAAATGTCATTTAACCCGTCAAAGAACCACAGACTTCTATATACTACATTATATAGATTGCTAAATCTGTCTGTTTAACTATTGCAAAAAATTTGCCAAAAATATATGCATGCTCAAAATAAGACCCATGCCAGTCTACGCATCCAATCAACAGATATACGATAGATATACGATAGATATACGATATCTTGAACCAATCACAGAGAGACATATGATATCTTGAATCAACATCACATGACCTATTGGTATCCTTTTTCTATATGTACGGTCACGTGATCTGCGCATCTAATTCACTCTCCAGAGCATACTAATCTAATATTCTAATTGATTTATATTTTAGGATCTAACGGATTATGTCAATCAGATGAAAGAGCTCATTGAATGCTCAATGAGCGATTGTCGTTCTAAATGCAAAGTGACTTGTATTTGTACAGAATGCAGTGCATAAATTTTAAAGACAAAAATTATATAAAATAAAGAATAATTGATCGATCGTAAGTCTTAAATTTCTAGAATATCATCGAATGACTTAAAGAAATGTTTTATCGTTCTACACCCAACTTGTCTCTTCCGACAATTTCATATTTCCAAAATTGAAAAATTGCAGTTAAAAGACTAAAGATTCGACAGAAATTCAAGCTATAACGGATGTGACTTACTAATTGAAGATGATTACAAAGAAGGAGTACTTAACTGTGATCCCAAGTAGTACACTTGGCGCCTGCAAAGCGCTAATAAAGCACTTATATGCATTTTTTTAGCGCTTTGTTAACGCTGTGTTGGCGCTGTGTGCTACTTGAGATACAAAGATTGAAAACGAGAGAAAAACGATATTCGAAATATATTAATTGTAAAAATCCTATTTTGAATAAAAAAATAATTAAAATATTTTTATGAAATGTTTTTATTAATTTATATAATTTTTGTCTCAAAATCTTATAGATCACATTCTATACATTGAAGATATTTAAGAAGTAACACATTGCTCAAAGAAAAAATTTTACTTAGTTTTCGAACAAAATAAAGGCCTTTTTTCTAATATGTCATAATTTAATCATGATATTTATTAATTCGAACTTTATGACAGGAAACATCATATGTGGAATTACGAGAAGTGAAATGAGATATTTATAAAATGGTACAACTTGCATTGATACGCGATACAGAGTGAGTTATTTTAAGTGCATTAATTTTTCTCGAAAACCAAAACATATCGAAAAATAGTTTTGCACAAAAGTTTTATGCAACAAATAGGAAATAAAGCTCATAACGGTCGAAATTGGATCTTTAATACTTAAATAATTCAGTGTAAAAAAATCTATATACTATATATCAAATCCTGCCAAATTGCGCGCAGAATTGGTTTTTCGAACTTGAAATCGACAGAACTACTGTTACTATCACAAATTAAATTGTCTGGCAATTTAATAATTTGATGCTCATAGGCATCTTAGAAAGATCTTAATGATGCTGATAAACATATGAAAATCTGTAAATAATTTAAACAAAAGTTTTATGACTTTAAAGATGACAAAAAATGGTGCCATTGGTTTCATTAATACGAGTATATTATTCATATCAACATTGCTTACATCTATAACTTAAGTCTAACAATAAGTAAGTATTACGACAATTCTTGTGCTTAGACCATAACACATTAGGCTATCTTGATGTCCTGCAGAATCCACACAATGTAATTGTGGCGTCATGTTACATGTAAGATACACTATTGCGTTAAAAATATGCTGAGCGAAGCATACTTCATATGTCAAGTAAAGCTCTCAAATAGAGCGTGCGAGCAAAACGTTTCGGCGCTCACTTTCGTTTGCAGCGAGGGGGAGAACAACCTAGCAACCCTAATAAATACTAAATCCAGGAGACATTCGTGGAGACAATACGAACTCACCAGACAATTCATCATCGTGCACAGAATAAGAATCGTCACACGACTTCCGTGCATTATTTCCGCTTTGCTGATCACGTAGCTTCGCCAGATCGAATCGATTCTCCGCTTCACCTGCGGCGTACGCATATATATCATCGCCGATAACGAGCGCGATCGTTAGCTTTGTGCACGGAAGGGTGATTGCGTGACAGCGGTACGAAGAAGATGTGAACAAGCGTGCACTAGCGGCAGTCTTCTCCGCGACGTATCGCGTTTACGCGTGCGTGAGGATAACTGAAACGAGACTGAACGGACCCCCGTCGGTCTGACTTTTGGCGCGGGAGCAACAGGAGGAACGGAAAAGCAGCCAAGATGGGGCCGCCGGTCCTCCCACCTTCTCTTCGTCAGGGTCTTGGACTCTCAGTCTTCCGAGTTTCCTCCTTCTCCTCGTCTTCTTCTTCTTCTTCTTCGTATCGTTTCTTCAATCGAACGGAAAAGCGAAAACGCTTCGGTCCTGGCATTGATATTTTAAACTAAAATATGTTTTAATCAATTTGTATAAACAACCAATAGGAAGGAAAAAGCCTTTAATGGTCGAAGCTGGATCTTAAGTGCTTAAATAATTTGATACTACGTATCCTAGATAATATTTATGTTGCATAAGATATCTAAAACGTCTTTTAGATATCTTATGTCTAAAAGACGTCTTTTTTTAGATATCTTATGCAACATGCATGTTATCTGGGATGTCATCATGAAAATTGCGCGCTGAATTGATTTTTCGGACTTTTTAAAATGCAATCTCGACAGAATTATAATAATAATAATTTGGTACTCATTGGCATTTTGGGGGGAGTTGGGGGTGGACCTCGCTTTCGCATGGAAAGTCGCGCGCCCCTAAGTAAGGGGGAAGAAAGGTGGACCTCATTTTGTGTGAAAAGTCGTTTGCCCTTAGGCAGAGGGAGAAGTGGGATGGACCTCGCTTTACATGAAAAGTCGTTTGCCCTTAGGCAGAGGAAGAAGTGGGATGGACCTCGCTTCATGGGGAAAATCACGTGGAAAAAAAAACTTTTTAATGGATAATGAGGGATGACTAAAACCTGTTGGAGGTCAACAATATATGTCAAGGCCATTGAAATCGGCGAGGTCGCCAATTTTCTAAAATTTTACCGAAACATTTTTTAATCATATATTTTTCGTGTGTATTATATAAAATATAATGTTACTACTTATTTTAACAAAAAACTGGATTAATTAATTTTAGAATTTTTTAAGTATACATTTTAATGTTGCTGCAATATTTCAAAGATGGACATTTTATCGTTTTCTGCAATGTTACAATCTTGCAAAGAAAGATTTCCGCAACATTACCGTAATCTTTCGGTACTGTATGTGCGGTACTATAATAATTGAACCTATTAATTTCTCCTACAAAAAATTTTCGTGCGGTATTATTTACCACCTGATTCACGTTTATCTCACACAATCCTTCTCTTCGATTAATCTTCAGTTTTAGCTCCTCAAACCTTAGAATGTACATATATCTATGTACTACACACAATATCACCGAAATCGGGCTAATTCACAGTCAATCGCCGTGATGCATACATAACGTAGCTTTGACAGACATAGCAGTTTGCGGTATTCTACACGGCTGTAAACACCGTTACGATTTCAAACAAATGTTATTCTTCGGTGGCCGGCTGGTCAGTGGCCAGTCAGTCGCAGCCGGCGATTCTGAGTTACTCCATGTTCGCAATCGGATAACTTTGTAGGATTGCGAGATACGCACTCTTAATGCGAATCATTAACACGTACGATATGTTGCGTTATGATATGATACGGTGCACGCGTCTTACAATATAGCGGCTGACCTGCTCTCAATAAGCGCTAATGGGAAATATTTTTCTTCGCTCATGGTTTTAATGCGTTGTACCGCTTACTTTATCTTTCTTGATTTTTTTTCTCTTTCAGATTTTTCAGATTTCTGAATATCTTTTTTTTTGCATACGTGTATATATATATATATATATCATATGATGTTATCAGGAGTGGACATATAATCTTCCATTAATATTTCGAGAATATCATGTGATATTATATAATTTTAGCAAAATATTATTAAAATGTTATATTTAATATTCTAAGAATATACCTAAAATATTACTTTATATTAAATATTATAATATTATGCGCTTATAGGGATAATCAGAAATCGGATACATCGGAATACACGATTTCTGATAAATTGAAAATTATTCCTTATTCCTAATTCTTTATTCCTGTTATTGTGCGCAGCCCCTAAGTATACATAAAATATATGCGTATTATCCTTATATTTACAGTTTGAGAATAGTAGCTGGACTCACGCTTAACATCAATTTTCAATTTAAATGATGAGATTCATATGATATTTGCACCACATCAATTCTTCGACGCTATGACTTTGGGTGCGGTCGAGTTGCCACTACGAATGCTCTTCGAAGAATTTCAGGTACGGTCATTTAAGCATTTCGAAACACTTCAATAGCATCAATTACGTCATCGAAACGTCACAGATTTCCCCTCTATTTCGCTTCCAATGCTACAGCCGTGAGCCGAAGAGGTAGTACGGCTGAAGCGTTTTTTGAATCTTCGCAAAACGCGGGAAATGTGTATGGTTACTTGATTAGGTAAGAACTATCTACTGCGAATCAATCGTGTGATCGTGGATTGTGTGACTTATAAAGTGTTGAAAAACATCAAAAATATCCGATCTAACATTATACGACGACCGTTCGGGGAATAATTTTCAATATTATAAATACATTTTCTTTTTTTTCATATTCGGAGGTTATTATCATGTCCATTATATCGTCATCATCGTACAGATATTTTGTACATTCTAAATTTTGTGCAATATATATTGCTATAATATCATTCATTTTTATGAACTTTTGTTCCCACTTTCATAAAAATTTATGTAAATTTTTTTCTAGGTTGCCTCGAAAATAAATGCTAATGCTTGGATACACTTCAGAACGCGTTAGACCGATCAACTTAACTAGTTGATAACATTTGTAGCGCTACTTGACCGTTCCATAGAAACATTGAAAATGAAAACGTTTGAAGCATTTGAAAGTGGTAACTCGACCGTACCCTTTATCAACAATGTTGATAATGTGATACGGAATCATTTTATAAAATTGATGATGTCGCTAGTGTAAGGAAGCTCCCAAGCGTCATAAAAACAAGAGTGGGTCGGAAAACTATACAGGGTAAATTTAAGAAGAAAAACAAAAAGACCGGAATGGCCGCTCTTAAGTCTCTCTCTCTATGTCTACATTCGTTTACGCAGCGGTTAGCGCAGAGAGTATCATTTAATCCTTGTTTAACATTTGGTGAACAACAAGGCTAAAATAATACTTCTACGCTAACCGCTGCGTAAACGAATGCACCATATAGCTTACTCAATACTCAATACGTTCGGAAACATCATCCAAGTCTTCTCCCCGTGTTTTATCCTTGTTGTTTAACTAATGTTATACAAGGATGAGATAATCACTGTACTGAGTCGCTTGTTAGAAGGCACTCACGGATATTGACAAAGTAACTTTCTATTAAATTATCTTAATTTCAGCAATGTATTTAAAGAATGATGTACTAAACTAGTACAATATGATTAATTAAATAACTCATCACATATATATGTTTACATTAAATTAATAATAAAAAATTAATAAAAATAATTAATCATATTATACCAATTTAGTAAATCATTTTTTTAATACATTGTTGAAATTAAGACAATTTAATAGAAAAATTACTACGAGTTTCAAACGCTCGGTGTAAAAGGAGTCAATAGGCCTATTCTTTTTGGCTGAACTTTTGCATCAGTTCATCTTTCTTCCTCTTCTTTCCTTCTGGAGAGAAGACAGGCCTAATGGATGCATTCAGTACCACGATCACTCACTGAGCGCTCAGTGAGCTCTTGTATCTGTTTGGTCTATATTTTTAGTTCTAACGGAATATACCAATAAGATGCAAGCGCTCACTTAGCGCTCAGTGAGCGGTGTAGTACTGGGTGCGTTCAGCAGAACGTTTGTTTTGCAACTGTTGTAAGGCCGGAATCAGACTATGCATTGAAGATTAAGATTGAAGATTGAAAAATTCAAATTTGACCAATCGAAATGAAAGGAGCTAAAATTTCTTTGTCCTTATTGGTCAAATTTCAATCTTCGATCTTCAACCTCAATCTTCAATGCGTAGTCTGATTCCGGCCTAAGTTTCCTTCGCGCTAATTGGATCATACTTTTAGATCTATTCAGCAGACCCAACAGTTTTGCAACCGTTTTATGATTGTCTGCTGAGATAGGACCATTCTTCTAGATCTAAAAGTATGATCCAATTAGCGCGAAGGAAACTTACAACAGTTGCAAAACAACCGTTCTGCTGAACGCAGCCAATGTTAAACAAGGATAAGATGATACACGGGGTACTCAGGTGATATTTCCGAACGCAGCCCTGCAATGCCTGCAATGACGCTGTAAATGTGGCAGTTTCTAAAGGCTTGTGTCCACAATCACCACAATGCTAGAAATCGGTCCGAGGCGATTCGAGATCTCGAACCGATTTCTAACATCGTGGACACAAAGCTTAAGCTTCATAGTTCTTAGCAAACATAAGTAAACATCATGGTGTCTGTTCTTTGTGGCTGAACTGGGCTAAACTGAGCTGAACTGGGCTGAATTAATGCACTTTTGGAACTTAAAGTGAGACAGGTATATGTTTAATATTTGATGAAAAAAAAGAGAATTCTAGTGCAGTTTAGTGCAGGAATAAAAAGCAGATCTAAATGGTATGGGTTATTTATCAAGTGTGAGAAGTGATCATAAACGCTTTCTTTTTAGTTTTTAACCTGCCTGCATGTAAGTAAATCCTGTATGTTATAGTTTTCCCTCGCATACATCTTGTAACGATTTGTAATTTTTCTCCACTACAATTATGCAGTTCGAGCTTGTTCAATCTTTCGAAGACTAAAAAAATTTTTATAAGGCAGCCTTACTTTGCCAAAGTTCACCACAAACAACGAGTTGCATCATTGCTACATTTTTGAAAAGTATGATCGGCTTTAAATGCGCATTTGATTTTACGTTACTCACGAATCTATTTTCACTAAAGTTTTTACATTACTCTTTAACAGGTTTGGCAAGTAACGCATTACTTTGTTGATCATTGTTGTAATAACGACTTGGTAATGACAATGTAAATTTTTTATGACGGTAATGGTGACATCAGAATTAAAAAAGTCAATCATTATTTATAACAGATTGAAAAAGTCATTCGTTATTGAAAAAAATAACTTCTAATTTTTAACGCGTTACTTATTGATTTTTTTTCAATAAGTAACGCTTATTGGCGACGAGTCACTTTTCGAAGTGACTCTTCTAACTTAAGTGCAATCTTAGCATTTAGTTAGAGTTAGCGCTACCGTCATAAAAAAATTGCAACATCGTCATCAAATCATTTATTATAAAAAGTAACAGCAAAGTAACATTTGCCAATCTGCTCTTTAATTAGTTTTTGTTACTTGCTGCATAGGGCAGCTATTTCAATTCTGGCCATATCGACTCTGTGATAGGAGTCGGGGCCCTTCTCTTGCTAAAAAGAAGAATCTTACTTTGCCTTAAACTTAAAGGTTAGAGTTTAAGAGAGAGATTGACAAAAGACATCCCGCCTATAAAAATTAAAAATGGATTTTGCAGACAATATTTCAGAAGTGCTTACAGTTCTATAGTAATATGTTACAAATAAAGTTTTATATGTTGATAAAATATCAACGCATGGAACTTTATTTATATTTATGTCGTTCTTTTTCTAATAGATTAATCTGCACAGTAGGTTAATTTATACTTGTTCAATTCTTTACAAAAACTTACACAACTCAGATGACTTTGACTTTGACATATGTTGTCGAGGTCGTGATCCTGAAGTTAAAGTCATCCGAACTGTGTAAGTTTTTGTAATGAATTATCCAATTATCTATTTACAACAAAGAATTAGAACAAATTTTTAAGTAAAAATATTTTACAGAAAATGTCTTGGCTCTTTGGCAAAAAGAAGCACAAGGATTCACCTCCTGAAAGGGATGAGCAAGAGGAACGACCTTCCACAGATCTAGGGGATGAATTTATAATAATTGAAAAAAGAAGGACCTCCTTGCCACCTAATGTTGGTGACCACAATACTCCTTATCCTAATAGATTGTACCCATTTATCGATGGAACTGCAATGAACCCTACAATATCAGCTGGTAATTTACCAAAACTGACTCAACAACTTGATGCTTCACATTATCTAAGTGATGTACCATTTAAGTTATGCAAACAGTTACAAAGTAACATGAATAGTGATTTGGAGATAGACAGTCTACGAATTAGCGAAATAATGTCTTTCATTGAAAGATTAGAGAATCAGAATTACAATTATGATTTCTCTCTTGAAACTGGAGTTATTACAGAAATGGATAGCAGAACTACCGACTGACTCGAAACTCTTTCGAATCTTATTTTTACATACGTAATGAGAATGTAAATTCTACAAATCAAACTTATAGCCCATAGATTTGCACTGACTTGGGTTAATGATTGCATGCTCTTCTATTGGTAGAATATGTCAACCAATAATAGAGCATTATACCATCGAATCCAGGTATAAACAAACCTGCTCTGGTCGAAAACGCTATTAGATGTATACGTATGTATCTCAATTATATACACATGCAATAACATTTTAAAACAAATATCGCGTAGTATAATAATGCTATAGTATAGTGGTGTGCAACTTGTGGCCTACTTGTGGTCCTCTGATTCACAGCTAAAAATATAAAATCATATTTTCTATTTTATGCAAACGAAATAAACACGTTCTGAAACTGGCACTCTGAAAATATAGCAGTTAAATTTGATCTTTCTATTCTACACAGGCCATTTTTTTGAAAACGTTCCTATCTTTCATATAAGAACAAATAGAAACGTAACCTTTTAAATAGTTACAAAAATAATTAATACACAAATATTTAATTTTTAAGAAGAAAATTAGTTTCCAGATTTGAATTATAAAAAAAAGAACATTTAATTAAAATTTATTTTTTATATATTTTATATTCAAGTTGCACTTAAGGAAAAGTGTTATTGCCATTATTGTTACAATACTACACATGTAATAAGCTTATATTTAATTTTACATGTTTTATTAAAAAGAAATGCTCTAAAAACAAAACAGTTGTATTGACTATATAGTTGCATATAAAAGAAAATGTAAAATAAAAATTAATTTTTTAAGCATACATAATGTAATAAAAAGCCATATATCTTAGATTTAATTTTACTACATAACGCTTATATAGTTAATGTGTATGTGTATTTTAAGTTGTAAAAATTAAATAAATTATATTTACATGTGACAAATGTAGGTAGATGTTGTATTTACTAATAGAACATGGCATGGTTCCCTTCAAAAGTTTTCTGGATATATGAAATTCTTTATAACTAATATCTGTACCTGAAGCTGCAATACAAAAAACTGCTATTTCAGAAAAGCTATATTTATATATAAAAATGTTTTTACTCTTGTCAAATTCTTGTAGGATATTTAGAGAAAGAGAGAAGATTATATATTTTAAATATACAACACATATATATATATATATGAGCTATAGCTCCTTTGATAAAAGTGACAAGTAAAAAATTTGTCTAGAGATTGATGTCTAAAGAGCAGAATTTTAAAAAATTCTGACAATCTTAAATATGTATAATTGAAAGTATGGTAACATGGAAAGTGAAGTTATGCATTATCTTAATTAAAACTTTTTAATTTAGAATTTAAAAAATGCTATACTGAAAAGTTCTTAATTTTAAGATGTATCACTTCTATCAAAGCAGCGATATGTATGTAATAAATATATACATAGATTTAAATTAATATACACATAAACTTAACACCAGTACAATTGTAACAAATATGCAGAAAGGTAACCAGGTCTTAAGAAAACCCAGAATACTGAAATAAACATAATAAATAATTATTAATAATAGAGATTACATATACAATTTCTTTTTATATATATATATATTTTGTTTTTACCTGACGTATTTTCCATGAAGCAACATAAGTAGTGCAAGTTTTACCATGTTCCAACTGTTTGAGTCACCATACGACATCAAATTCAAGGCTCTTGCCACATGTGAGTGGCAATTATCACAGCATAAATTATGCTGTAAGAAAGTTAATTTTGTATTGCAAGTATAAGAGCTTTTTCTATCTTCTCATTTCGTTACCATTCTAGTTTTGTAAATTTCACTAGCTTCTGCCACACCAGCATCCCATCCTTGTATGCCTCCTTTGGCTTTGATATAATCAAGCTGCCAATATTTGGTAGGTTTACCAAATGCCATGTTGTCTTCGGAAACATAATAAGGACCAGCAAAATCCCTTATTACTCCTGTTGACGTCGCAATGCCCATGTGTCCAATAAAAGGTAGAATGTATCTTGATGAAAATCAAACAGATTATATTAACTATATAAACTCCATAACTTATTTAGGGTGACTAATCTTGACTTAAGTGAAAAATTCATATACTTCACAAATTATTTTCATATTTTACAATAAATGTTAATGTATAATAATAAATATATTATTAGTCTGACAAATATCAAATACCTAGAATCGAGGTTATGATGAGAACACATTTATAAAATGACTTACGTTAGGATGGGTAACGGAGTCCAAACGATGCAGAAAGGAAATCTTTGTCTTTCTGGGTGAACATTGAGATCCATCTCGGGCGAATCATTTGACAATTCAAGAATATCTGTCAATAAATCAGGATCTCTCATAATACACTAATGCAGCGCAGGATGCACTCCAAGCCCGAAACCCAGGGCCCTTCCACCCCTATTCGTCTATTCTTGAAAACTGTCGTATACCTAAAACTATAGGAATATTCCATTGGCCATGTTC
Source organism: Mycetomoellerius zeteki (assembly GCF_001594055.1). Taxonomy (NCBI): domain Eukaryota; kingdom Metazoa; phylum Arthropoda; class Insecta; order Hymenoptera; family Formicidae; genus Mycetomoellerius; species Mycetomoellerius zeteki. The sequence goes on along the minus strand of NW_017257470.1, from coordinate 534,453 downwards.
GTATATTACTGCCAGTTGACTGCCAGTACTGAAAGTCTATAGTTCCTGTTACGTATACTATACTGTACTAACAACTGGCAGTAATATACGAACACGGTCAATATACGTTATAGGCTGCGATCCACTTGATGGCTGCATTCAGCAGAACGTTTGTTTTGCAACTGTTGGAAGTTTCCTTCGCGCTAATTGGATCATACTTTTAGATCTAGAAGAATGGTCCTATCTCAGCAGACAATTATAAAACGGTTGCAAAACTGTTGAGTCTGCTGAACGCAGCCGATGCTACAAACGAAACGCTTCGAAGCGTTTGAGTGACCAATCAAAACAAAGAATTTTACGAATTAACTAATCAAAGGCTACGTTTATCTGTTCGACTTACTTACACTTTTGACATTCAGCATCTTCGCTTTCTCTCTTTTCAGCGTCAAATATATATCTATCTCATTTTAAGTGTAAAAAGTGTAAAAAAGTGTAAGCAAGTCGAACAGAGCTAATGTGTAGATGAATTGGTTAGAAAACGTCAAAAATGCCCGGTTGCTGTATTGAGAATTGCAAAAACCGCAGCGAATAAGGCTTCCGTTTATGATTTTAATTAACTCATTTTTTTTCATTGTTTATATTTTATATTATATAAGAGTTCCTTTCTTTTATGTTTTTTAAAACAAATAAAAATTGCAAAGAAAATTAATATATCTAATTTACCATTTTACTTTATAAGAGGAGTTTATTGCCGGACGGCACCTAATACATAAAACTCCTCCTAATACATAATATATACTCATACATAAGTTTGAAATAACCGCGTCATGGAGCCAAAATGGCGACAGTTCGCGGTACTTTGTCAATCTAGTGACTTTATACAGGATAAACAAGGACATCTATTGTATAGGACGCGGCCTAAATGCATGGTGTAAATGTAGCTAAAGAATGCTTCGAAGCGTTGCAGCGTCAAGTGGACCGCAGCCATATATATTATAGCAGAGAGAAATCTGAGAGGACATGAGAGAGAGAGAGAGAGAGAGAGAGACGGCCAGAGCTTTTGCTTGTACCGCAAAATATACCACCCTTTGAACTACGCAACATCCACTTTTTTACGGCTGTGTTCCAAATTTACTGTCAGCGTTGAAAATGCTACAGTTTACGTTACGTGCACTATAAATTTTCAGTGCAGACAGTCAATTTCAGAACATAACTTACGTTGAGTCCAAAAGTGGCCATTGAACGACTGCGCATCCACAGGAATGGCCAGGAATAGCATATCGAAATATCTGTTATGGAACATGTCGGAATGAATTCCGATTGGAATTATTCCATTTTTCCTAAAAAATACAATAGAAATCTAGAGAGGGAATAATTAAATAATTCCGATCGGTTAACATCTCGGGGCAGCAGAGCGACGCTTATTTCTGCCAGATTCTCTCGTTTCATGCAGAACGGCGTCAAATGAATTATTTGTGTCATTCTAACTTCATCGTTTATTATTATTAAAACAAGAATAAAATGACACAAATAGCATCTTCCCGAATACATCTCTCTTATAGCGTTTTCGGCTCGGCCGGGTTTGCACCGATCTGGGTTGGATTAATGGCGTTTTGTGCTCTCCTATTGATAGAGCGTGTAACGTCAACCAACAAGAAAGATTAATCCAACCCAGGTTGGTGCAAACCCGATCGGGCCGAAAACGCTATTAGAATAGCAGCAAGCGCTCACTCAGGCACTTAACTGTTGAATTTGAACGCAATAATATATAATTGATGTAATAATATATTATATAAAGATACATATGTAATGTTTCGCATTTTATCGGTAAAACAACGATCTCGTTGAAATTCAGATTTCACTTCAGTATCATCCCCTTAAGCTCACAAATATGCTTACAGTAATTATTGAATTACATAGAAAGGTAATTTTAAAAAATCGAATAATAGTGTTGTACTATATTGTATCTGTATATTTCAGACTTGTAGAGACAATTTATTATAGCTTATAGACATTTGAATTTCTCAGCACAGTGACAAAGTAATCTACTTATATCACACTATTATGTGTAATTGAAAACTTACAGTGATAGATTACAGTCAAAAATCACGTAGCATAATAGTAATTGCAATTAGAATAAAAGCGCATCAAGTGAAATTGTTTACGTTTGTATCTTAAAAGGTATATCTACAGTGTATTCTATGGGAAGTCATTAAAACTAATTAGCTGTCATTTTTCAATGCATATTGGGGAAGAAAAATATTTTTTTTAAATAGAGGACATTTGTCTGTTTCATTTACATATGAAGACGAGCAGAAATATTTGCATTATTTAAATAAAAAGTTTACATAAAAGTTCATAAAAACATCAAATATATCATCAATCTCGTCAATCTTATTTTCAAAATGCTATTTCGAGAAATTAAAAATACTTTATTTTTTATCAAAAGAGATGTTGGTTTTTAAATTTCTGAAATATATATTGCTAAGAATTTAGCATGTCGAAAATATATATCGTTAAGATCGACATTTAATATTTTTATAAACATTTAAATGATACAAATGTTCCCGAATCTCTACTTTCTATGTAAATAAAACTGTCACGTGTCCTATGTTAAGAAATTATTTTTCCTATTCCTTGTGTTAAAAAATGATAACTGATTCGTTTTAACAACTCCCATAGGATACTTTGTATTAGACATTCCCATTTTTGGGAAGCATTCAGATTTTCACAAAGCTCTGATTTAATTGAGCAGTTTCAATAAATACAACGCTATGGAACATATTCTTCGAGAATGTCACTATGCTTTATGAATCAATGTACAATGTACATACACTCTGCCGTTCGTCATTATTCGTACATATAGTCTGCGTAAATTACTATATATATATATAGATCAAAAGAAAATTTTCGCCATTGTTTTTGATAATAAAAAAAAATCTATAAAATTTGTGTGCAACTTACAACAGATATATAAAATCTTTATAGATAATTATTCAGTTGCAAATAATTTCATAATTTTTTGTTAAAAAAGCTAACGATATTTGAAAGATATGAAAATTATATTTGATTAATTGAAGAGAAAAGAATTTCCTTTTATAAAAAATATGCGATAATAAAAAATCGCAGTATACATCATGATGTTTAATTCAACTTATAAATATTAAATTTCAAGCTGATTAAAATATACATTTTGTCACGACATAGTATAGATCAAGAAACAATAGCTTAGCAGAACTTCCATCGATTTCCACACTCATTGCACAACACGAAAGTAGTCATCGGTTCGTCGGCTGAACGCGTTTGCACCTGGTTATACGTGCAGTTGCACTTCTTGCATTTACCACATTTGAGCAAGTCGGTTTTGGTTCCTTGCACAGTGGCAAGTTGTGCATCATTGATGGCCTCTTTCTTGAATTGCTCACGTAGTTGCTTAATCTCGTCGCTTGCCATTTCTTCTGCCGTCATTACCGCTAACCTAGCAGGCGTGATCGCACCTACCAAAAAGTTCGTCCGGAGATTAGGATTCTTCACATCACGCAAATTGGCAACTCTGCTGCGCACCTGTATTCAAATATATAAAATTATAAATATACTAACGAAATTTGATATAAATTTACACTATACACACTGTTGGCCACCAAAAAAGACACGAGATGTTAAAATATTTATATGTGAAAAATTGTTTACGATATATGGAATATATGGAATTTAGAAGTACAACTTGGTATATTTCTTATAAATATAGCTTATTTTGATATTCCATTATCCATTTTATAAATTTCAGTTCAATATGAGTTTTTTCCATTGCTGCAATTTAATTAGGCAGCAGTGTACACATAAGAAAAAAAGTTTTAAACAAAGAGTTTCTACGACCATACATGTGAACATATAATAACAAAGGAAAGAAAGCCTTTAACGGTCGAAAAGCTGTGGATCTTAACTCTCAGTTACTACACCTCAGTCACGGTTACACAACTAACACTAATGCAAATTAGAATTTTCCATTCTTTTGTCTCGTGTAATTTTGAGACAAAAAAAGCAAAAATAGCTCAATTATATGGTTTCCTGGAGTAAAATTTTTCTAAAATTTCATTGGTAATAATAAAATTAAGTAAAAACATTTTTTGTAATAAGGGAAATTAAAAGTTTCACATCTCAGGGAGATTTGAAGGGAAAAGGTAGTACTTTTATTTTTTAAATGTTGCTTCGGTTAAAATATTAATTTAAATATTTTTAGGTCGTCTGAATTTGGTGGTATTTTTTTTTTGTTAAAACAATGAAGTTATACACATATGAAAAAATTATTATTAAAAAACATAAAAATGTTGACACGATACTGATACATAAATCTAAAAAAAGTAATGAAAACATGGTAAATACAGCCAAGTCAATGGCTGACTAAAAATTTTTAAACGTGACTTTTGAACAAAATTAATAAGAGTAAGTGTTTTTTGAGGTACTTTTGTAATATTCTAGCATGCATAACGCTTTTTTCTTTAAAAATACTTTTTAAAATAATTTTTCCATGTGTGCATACATTATGATTTCATTGTTTTTACAACAAAAAATACCACCAAATCAGACGACCCTAAAAACATTTGAAATTAATATTTGACCAAAGCAACATTTTTTTCATAAAAGTACTATCTTTTCCCTTTAAAATGAGATGTAGATCAAACTCTGACCTCTATTCCGCGCGAGTGTTCTAAACATTTAGACTACAGAGGCAAAAAAAGTTTTATATATGAAATAAAATATGTTTAATTAATTACCCTATTTTTGTATCTGTTATCAGTATTTTTAAATTCTGCATAGATTGCATCTTCCAATTCTTCTGCTAACTCTTCTGGACTGGCACAACCATCGATAACTTTCCCATCAACATGTAAAGCTGCCGCTAGTAGTTCTCTACATTTTAATCTGACTGCATCTGTTGTGGTAGGAGCAGGGAAGGACGACTGTTTCCTTTGAATATCTTTGAAAGGTTTTTCTTCCTTCACTTTTACATCGACATCCATAATATCTTTTTCTTTCTTATGATCACTCTCTTCCTTTGCTTTATCTGTCTTCTCATCCTTCTTTTTTGAACTACTTGACGACGTTGAGTCTTTCTCTTTATTTGATCCTAATACCAAATAAATTACAATAGAATTAAATTATACATATAAAATTATTAATGATATTTATATGAAAATTAATTACATTTAAGTATCATTATATACATACCAGATAAAAACTTTTTCCAGTTCTTAATAAGAGTCTTCGATAAAGAAATAACTTCCTCATCCCTACTTGATTTTCTCAAGGCATTCACAGTCATTCCAATACGTGTCTTAGTCAAAAGCTCCAAGTCAACGGGTAATTTTTGAAGTATCTTAAGTAATTCCAAAGCCTGTTCTTGACCCTGATTGACCGAAATGTTAGATTTGTTTTTTATAACTGGTGTATACTTGTAAATAAAATAGATATACATTTGCAGTTTGACAAAAACAAGATAGAATATTTTAGTGCCATCAAGTACAACAACAAAGAATAGGCTTATTATAGTGTATTGTATATAAACATCAAGTATTTTTATTTTAGTATAACCTTAATATCAACATTGATATGTATCTACATCTTTTTTCAGAAATAATCATGGAAAACGAAAACAATCATATAATGAGACTATACTTTTAACGATTCAGTTTAATTAGAACAAAAATACATTTGCAAAAATAGTCTTGTAATAAAAAGTCTGAAAGAAAAGTAAATATTGAAAGATAATGAAAATTACACGATGTAAGAATCAAATTGAAGACTTTTAAGACTTGATTTTTAATTGAAATAGTATATAGAATGAGTAAGGGCGATATTTATTGTCAAATCTTATATTCAAGACCGTCTTAAGTAGAGTCTTAAAAAGTCACAAACCAATCACATTAGCGTCTTAAGACATTACTTAAGACAGTCTTAAAATAAGAACTGTCTACAAATATTGGCCTAAGAGTCACTTTTACCAACTCGATTAACTTAATCGACCGATTAGTCTATTGGAATTGGCCAATCGCCATCTGTCGTCAAACAAAATGACAAATGCAATTAGTCAATTCTAATGGATTAATGTGATGAATTCGATCACTCGCACTATACACTGGATCAGTGCATATTAAAAGCTGCTTTATATAAAATATCTCAATGTAGTGATAATTTACAGTATAATCAACTTTGACAATAAAATAATACATATATATCTTGTTAAATAACGTGACTATATCATTAGTAGATAGTTAATCGTTTAAAATATTTATATACTTTTACATTTAACTTTGTTAACTTTATATAAAGCAGCTTTTAATATACACTGATCTAGTGTAGTGCAAGTGACCGAATTCGCTATAGGTTAATCAGAGTTGGAAAAAGTGGCCCTAAGATGCCATACAACAGTGTTCCATGGATAAACAATCGGGGCCTCCATGATATTGTGGCGATCACAGGTTTGTTCTTTTTAGCTAAAGTTTTTGCACGATTCATCTTTCTTCCTTTTCTCTCCTCGTTGGAGAGAAAAGATAAACCGTGCAAGAAGTTCAGCTAAAAAGAACAGGTCCCATGTTTCGCGGCTTTTCGCGCATATCAAAATCGTATGCTCCAAATCACTGAAAGATGAAGCGCGCTTTCCTAGCGTTAAAAGACTCTTCTTAACGCACGCGCGCATCTCAACCAGTATACTGCGATCTTTATTTTACTCACTTATTACTCACCATCCCGTCACCACTCGACATTTTGTTGAGCTTTTTCTGGATACGCAACACTTCTTCCTCGGCGCTCATCGTCGTGGATCAAACGCACGGTTTGCTGCACAAAGACGGTTATAAATAGTAAAGCGTGAATGCGAACGCAATCTTAGCCACACTCACGGCCGTGCCAACCGCGTCTCGCGATTGTTGTTAACCTGCGTCCTGCGACACGAGGCGCCCCGCGCCCGTAGAGACCCTATAAAATATAGAGTCACGAAGGGGCCGACCTCGTGATTGGTCAGATTTCGAGTCCCTTTAAACGCCGCCATTTGTGGGTACTTTCGATGTGGTATTGAATCTGTGAATAGTGTGAGCAACTGTTTCGTGAGTGTAGTACAAAAAGGCGCGAACGCGAAATCGGACTATCAACTGTCAACCACGGTGAAATTATAAATAGTATTTGTTGCTATGCAGAGTACGGACATGTATCAAGTAAAACGATATTGCATTTTGTCCAAATTCTAAATTTCTTTTACCAATTTACTTATAACGTGTTTTTGAATAAAATGTAGGAATTAGAATTTTTATTGAGACTTTTGTAAATGTTTTATATACCTTTAAATATCAAAATTTAATACAATTTATTTTTTAAAAAAGTAATAAAAGTTTATATACATTTGTTACTTTGTCATCCATACATTTAAAAAAAAAATTTAATTCCAACAAAAATTTATTATGATTATAGAGAATAATTAGAAATTTTTTTTACTTTGGTTCCATCGAACTGAATGCGCATGCAACTTTTTCACTTTAAGTACTCATTTTCATTTTTTTATATTGGTGACGTTACGCGCTCTACCAATAGGAGAGCACAAAACGCCATTAATTCAACCCAGATTGGTGCAAATCCAGCTGGGCCGAAAACGCTATTAGGTAAGTAGCAAGATTATCCAATCACGTGCGCGGATTGCCAGATTTACCTAATAAGTAAATTTTATCAAAAGATGGAACAATCGGCCCTATGTCTCCTAACCTAGATCTACAATAGAGTTCTAAGCCTTAAGGTAAGCCTTTTTCACAAGCTGCTTAAACAGGCGGTTTCAGCGACAAAAAAGATCACGTGGTCAAAATTGACGAATATCAATCGCCCCTTTTGATCATGTTATCCTTTTTATCGTTGAAACAGTCGGTTTGAACAGTTCGTGAAAATTTACTTTTAAGGCCTTAAGGCCAATATTACATGCGTCCGTTTTTTGTCGTACGACAAGCTTTTCGAACCCGTTGATTGGCTGCAGAACAAACAGGTTCTCGGATCCCTTTGTTCTGCAGCCAATTAACACGCTTGAAAAATTTGTCGTACGACAAATGTAATATTAGTCTAAGGGCGAGTTCACACCTTGACGGAAAAGCAGAAAGCGGAAAAGCAGCAGCCAATCAGAACTCACGCTTATATTCGACAATTTCGGCTTTTTGTATTACTTATTACCACCGCGAGTTGTGATTGGCCATTGCTTTTCCGCTTTCTGTTTTTCCGTCAAGGTGTGAACGCGCCCTAAGAAATAGACGAATCATATCGATTATTCTTCTCGAATTCGACTGTAATTGGTCAATTTCTTACGACTTAAGGCTTAAAACACCTATAGTAGATCCGGGGTAAAAGGAAAGCAGCCAAAGTAACGTTGATGTAACCAGGCTTTAATCAGCCGATTAGTCCATTGAAATTGACCAATCGTATTTTAATACCATATTTAATCCAATTGCACCGTAGGTCTGTTCGTGTTGTTTGTACTTTTTTCACTCATCATCTTCGCTTTTTCTCTTTTCAACGCCCAAATATATCTATAGGTCTGTTCGCGTTGCTTGCACTTTTGGCACTCGGCATCTTCGCTTTCTCGCTTTTCAAGGCCAAATATATATCTATCTCATTTTAAGTGCAAAAATATTTGGGGATTTCATGCAACGCGAACAGACCTTATTTCTAAGGGCCACTGTCACCAAGCTCAGTTAACTTAAGGCCGCAGCACAGACTCTTGCATAACGCATAACGCATAGTGTATAAGCGAATCAACTAATCAGAATCTTTCCTTTCCTTCCATTCCATGGAAAAGAAGAATTTTGATTGGTCGATTCCCTTATGCACTATGCATTATGCGTTATGCAAGAGTCTGTGCTGCGGCTATTAACTGGTCAGTTAGGGCCACTGTAACCAACCTCAGTTAACTTAACTGGCCAGTTAGTCCATCGGAATTAACCAATCGCATTTGTCATTTTGTTTGAAGCAACTTTGTTTGAAGCAATTTTGTTTAACTGAGCTTGGTGACAGTGGCCCTAATGCGTGGTCTACAATAGAAGTCGTAACAATCGTAGAGTCTTAAGCCGTAAAAAATTGATCAATCACAGTCGAATATGAGAAGAATAATTAACTGTGATTGGTCAATTTTCTACGACTTAAGACCCTACGACCGCTACGACTTCTATTGTAGACCTCGCATAATAAGTTCAAAAATTTTGGGGAATTTCGAGCAACGCAAACAGACCTATAGCTCTGTGTGGCCAATTATAGGGACTTTCGTGACGAAACAGCTGATCACTCTCGATCGCACTGTCGCTATTGTCCGATCGATGGCATCGTCCTCGCCCCTCGATAGCCATGATATTTGTTGGTACTCCTTGTCACTCTTGGTACTTGATAGTGATCAGTGATCATCAGTGAATTCATCACTATCATTAGTGATGGTTGTGAGAACGCAGTAAGGATTAGGCGATTTTCAACAGACATCGCCAACTGTGACATTCCAACAGGTTGTCAGCGATACTTGATTGACTAGCGGTAATTATTCCCCTGTCTGGTTTCATACCCGCGTGATTGTTGTCAGTTCCTCGAAGATATACATAGTATATCTTATCATCAGCAGCAACAGCACCTTGTGACTTGTGACATTTTACCATGATGTAGCAGACGCCTCTAATCGCTCTCAATCAGCTCCCCTCGCAAGTCTAATGATTTCGAATAAATTCAATAAATCTGATTTCACGTTTATCAGCTTGTCGCACCAACATGTCCTGTGATTTCACCTCAATTGATTTCACCTCATCAATTTTGCGTTTGACGCATCGCGTCAAGTAGTCGTAGTTTTTAAGTCTGTCATTGTATTGCGCGTTGGATATCAATTGTGTATTTCAGCTCGGAATATAATTTACTGCTGGAAATTATCTTTCCTGCTTTGGACATTGTTCTGATTGACAGCTCAGAGTTATGTGACACTGACAGTATTATATTTTTTTTTTAAACAATTGCTCTGACATTTAATTTTCCAAACCAACTCTTTCTCATTGAATGGTATATTTACTTTCTGGTTTGTGACAAAGTTATGTTTTGGTTAGTTTGGCTGACAGAAACATTAGCATTGAGCAATAAAATATACAAAGATTTTATTTATTGCATTATGATAATTATTTTCAGATTGTCTGCAAAGATGACCGCAGGAACCAGTTTAGTGGTGCCCATAGTGCTGTGGGGACGTATAGCACCAACCCATTGTATTTCTTGCGTCTACTTGTCTCGGGATCAAAAGACTTTGGTAACAGGATGTTATGATGGACAAATATGTCTGTGGCAAGTGGATCCAGAAACATTAAAGGTATATACAGAGTCAACAAGAAAGTTGCAGAAAGCTTAATTTTTTATTCATTATTAATTTGTTAAAATCATGGTTTTTAATATAGATGACTCCGAGATGCCTACTGGTTGGACATACTGCTCCGATAATGTGTCTCAGTCGAGCCAGCGTTGTAATGGAGCAAAATTTCATCGTCAGCAGCAGCGAGAGTGGAGAAATGTGCACTTGGGATCTAGTCGATGGAAAGTGTCGCGAGGCAGTGAAGCTTAACAGCGTTCATACACAAATGTTGCCCTATGTTTCTGCAGGTGGAGAGGATGTCAGACTGTTTTGCTCTGGGTAGAAATAATATTAATATATATGTTGCAATATTAATATCGCATTTATCAAGAATACACATATATTTACATCTTTTTTTTATTTCAGATATTATCCCGAAGTTTTAGTGATGGATCCGTTCAGTTTAGAAGTGCTGTTTACCCTGAGTTCCCGCGTCAATCCAGACTGGATTAGCGCCTTGCATGTTTTGCGGCCGGCCAAACGGAAAGGTCGGTTCTACGTGCATACAAGTTAGTTACACTCCATCACACCTACGCTTTATACCATCAACAGCTACCTTCTTCAATTTCACTGCCAACAGATACTGTATAAAGAGGAATTGCAATGTAGCTTGTATAATAAATTTGTCTTTAAAGTTTAGCGCGAGAATTTGGTTTGAATCTTTTATCTATTGCTATATCTAAAACTATTTTCTTTCTATTTCTAATAGTTTATATATAGTCAATACTCAATATTTTTTACATAAATAAAAATTCAGTAATGCGCGAAACAGTATCTCTTGGTGTTTCATTATTTTATAAACTTATGTGATCCTTTTTAAAATTTTAAAGAACTTTAAGTAGAGAACTGTGGATATACCAGCGGTAAAGTTTCTCCTTTTCGATTGTATCTTCGATTGATTTTTGTGTCTGATTTGAACGAAATTAAGTTGGATAATAATTCTTATAATGATTAATGATTATACTAGTATGATTTGAAAGCAACTAATGGTATTTGAGGCACTTGTACAAATGTTTCTTTTATACTTAGGATTTTATAATCTGCTATTTTATCATTCTTTTATTAAGCAATTAACCTCAAGAAGCTTTATGTTTTGGATATAAACAGGGATTGTCTTTTTCATCAATATGTCGAGCTATTATTTTTTGATGATCTATTACTCAATTTTACGCGCGCGAGTAAAGTCATTTATATTATATCTAGTTTGATAGTAGCAGTTTTATATATCTAATATTTTTGAATTGATCACTTAATAACAGTTACATTGTTGCAGCATGTTAATGAAACCGGACACATATGTCAGCGCTAATGCGTTGGCAGTCGAGGCTGTATCACTTCTTTCGTTTATTTTTTTTTTTTCTTAATCATGATTCACACATCTCTTTGCACATTATCAAACAATATAATCATTAGTCTATTAACTAACTCGTTTCATTTTTCTTCTTTTTATATTAACATAGTATCAATGAAACTATCCTGCTACTCATATATGAATGTCATCTATTTATGCACATTGCATTTCATTACACTTTCATAACACTTTCACCTGGTGTACTATGTTTCTATCTTTATTCGTAAGTATATATATATATGTGTGTGTATGTATATATATACATATATATGTATGTGTATATATATGTATATAATATTATAATATAATCTATATATGCGGCAACATTTAAGTTACACGCTCTATGTTATCGATAAATTTAATCTCCCGTACCATTGCAACAATTAAAAATAAATAGTTAAAAATATATAGTTTTAAATCATATTGAATACTTCTTCAAACTGATCAAAAAAATTATTTAATAATTAAAGAATATTTTTTCTATCCCTTTTTCTATTTTATAATTTATAAGAGAGTTTTGGATGAAATGCTAGTGTTTACAGCTTTACATGTAATTTGCTCTAAAATTAATTTCTAATTTTTTTATAACACTATTTATATTTATGTAGTAGTTACGCTAGAATGTTAATTGATAACCAACATTTTCTTATTAATTGTATGTGGACTCATAAAAATTATCATTATACGCATAAAGTCAGACTAATCGCAAACAAAGGCTTTGAAGTAAATATTAAGAATAGAACGGACAGTTCGCGAAAAACGCAAATATCTTATCAATATTCATTAAACGTAATTGTACATATTAATACTCTTTTAATCATTACAATAAGATTTTGCTTAGTCAAGTCAAATAAATCAAGTACACATAATTTTTCTGCATAACTGGAATTAAGCATGACTTCGTTGTAATTTAATGCGTGTCGCTTTCTACTCCATGAAAACATCTGGCATGCACGCGTAATACGTATACAGAATTATTACCGCTTCACGAAGATCACATTATACCTATGTAGAATAACGTTATCTTTAATCACCTGTGACACTACTTTAGCTGCTTTATTCAATCTGACAAATATTGATTTGTCAATTAATTATATTGATTAATTGAAGCTGGCAAATTTTTTATTATTAGCGAACAACAAAACTGTTCGAGTAATCCTAACGAAATATTCTGTCGCTTAAATTGCTACAATGCTCTCCTAGATTTATTTAACGCGCAACAGGCGCTTCCATTCGTTTAAAGACGACGTCGTGTTGGCTCTGACGACAACGGGTACAGTCAAGGTGTGGACGCTTTTGGGACACGAGAATCGGAACAGCGAGCCTTTATACGAGCACGAAAGCAAACAGATCCGCTGCTTAAATGCGCTTGCGATGACTTGCTGCCCCTATAATCAGAGAACAGTGCTGATTGTATGCTCTAAGTATTGGCAGGTAATTACTATTGTACTTGCCATCAAATATATATAATTAGAAAGTTTTATTATAAAAATTAAATTAGATTAGAGATTAGATCAGATCAGATCAGATCAGATTAAATAATTTCAAGAATAAAATTTCAACATCAAAACGATTTTTAAAACGTTTTATGTTAATTGGCATCTAATGTAATCAAAAGCTGCCTTGATACTGCGACATATATCATTGGAATAATTTTATAGATATTTGATGCCGGTGATTTCTCGGTTCTTTGCTCGATAACTGCCCCACGTGGCGAACGTTGGATGGCAGGTGATTTCTTGGCGGCTGATAGGGTCATCCTGTGGAGCGATGAAGGTCATGGATATTTATATAAACTTCCAGCAAAGTACGTACTGTTTAATACAACGTACACGATGAATTTCTACAGTAAATGCCACTGTTTGTCGAGTATATTCTAGAAATATTTTTTAAATATTTTATTTTCTTCTCCCTGGTTGATAGTAACGTTGCTCGACAAACGAATTAATTCTCTCTCTTATACCCTCAATTTAATATTTTCAATTGAGTGACATAACGTAACAATTCGATACGCGAATATTGAATTTTATTGATTAGCACATCCCTTTATTGCTTCTAGGATTCTGGTACAACTTGACAGGTAGTTTATTTCCGCGTATATATAAGTATTAAAATTCTTTTGCAAATAATATCTAACAATATTTTTGTGTGAAAAAAAGAGTTGTATTAATAGTTTAGTAGCATGATCATGGTTACTAAAGTGCACTTTATTGACTTATGAAGCAGTTTATAGCGATTAACAAATGCTGAAATAGCGATTTAAATAGCTAAATACTTCATCGTAATTTACATGATACATCTTTGAGAAAAAATTTCGTAGATATTTTACAGATGTTATTTTAATCTTTAATACTTTATGTATATGTGAATAATAAGTGACATCAAAAAAGATCGCCAAAATTACTCTTGAATTTCTAGCATATATTTAACTGTGTTAGACGCGTTAACTCGGAAATAAGTTCTCCACTTTCAATTATAAGGCTGAATGCTGTAGAAGCACTCGCTGGCAATGCACACATTCGATATTTTATTTTTTATCTTGTTTGTAACCATTTATCATGCGCCTACATATTCAGAGTCACATTACCGTTTACTAAAATCCCGCACATTTAATAACCCAATTTCATGAAATAAAAGAAATAATGCATCCTTTGTCTTCATTATCCCATTTGACTTCTATACGACATATAAAGATATTTCGAATGTAATCATTAACATTAAAGTAATTATTAACACAAGTTGATATTGAAAAAGTGATTAATAAGTATCAATAGCATAATAAACTTGAACAATGATCAATTATTAATTAAATAATTCTTTTATGTATTTTATTCTTCCATATGAAAATAATTATCGAGTTCCTCTTTGGGGGAGTTTTGTGGGATTCGGGGTAATTTAGCATTCGGCTGAACATAGCACAGAACACAACTTTCGTCCACGTACATGAATTAACAATTAACACAATGATACATTTTACGGTGATGTCTTTTTCATATTATTCACATCTACTGCATTCTACGCGGGATCTGGTGTTCTAGCAAGCTGAAGGGCAAGGCTCTCAGCAGGTAACCCGCATTATCACTTGTACATGTTCTTCATACTGTTCTCTCTTTTAATCTTTATTTTCTTCTTCGTCTCTTTATGTTATTCTTTTTTGTCGTCATTCTCCTTCATCCTTCTCTTGTGTTCGTAAATAATAATTCGCTTTTGGTCATTCTTCTTTAGGACAAGGTGGTAATAAATTTAGCAAAATAGTATCGTGAATTGAATTATTCGTATTGATGTCACTGGTAAAGTTACAGTGTACAAATTCATCAAACTTCACATATTGTTTTAACAAGTTATATTACATTATCAATGACGCCTAAACACCCGATGGTATTTTCATCTTTTCTCATTTTCTCATTTTTATAATGAATATCAGGAATTCTTATTTACATACAAGCCTTTACATACAAACTCGTACGTATTCGTTTGTATACTTTCGTTATACGTTCTACAGTATAGTACACGAAACACGCGTGTAATCCATCATTATCATTGACAATCCTTTCGCAATTCAAACAGATAATATAGATGAGGTGAAAGATACGCGAAAGAAGGTAAATGCGAGGAAGAATTATGTATTGCCATATTTCATTACTTATGTTCTCATATTCTGTTTGCTTTAAGTTGCTTTGCACTGTTATTATTAACTGTGCGATTAATATTAATGTAATAACGACGTGACACAAAGGTAATTCATTTAAAAAAAAAATAGAATTTTTTCAAGAGCAAAATATTTCAGTATTTAAAAAATCAGTGCAAGCTTATAATCCGAAAATAAATGGAAGGAGATATGTATTGTATTTTTAAGTTTATCATTTTTTTCTTTCTAGCATAAAAATAATTCTGACTATTTTAATTTTAAAATATTAATATCAGAAATATGTGTTCCAAATTTTGACCTTTTTTATTTCTACCTTTGTGTATCGTTTATGTTTATAATGATCTAAAAATGCTGTTGCTTTGAAAAGACGTTTACTTGCAGCGTTTGCTTGCTAGTAAACCTAGTCAGCAAATAGACACGCATATTTAAAGTTGCAATATGAAGCTTATGCAATGTGAAAAGATAATTACTATTCTTGGACACGTTTTCGAATATGTATCTCGAATATATAAAAGATTTAAATGCTATGTTGCACTTAGCAATATTCTCTTAACCATATAGAAAACAATGTCCACATGAATAGTGTTTTATTTAGATATAGAGAAAATAATGAATTTTCTTTTCACAATATACAGTAGCGTCGCGGATAACAAGGACTTTCACACCGCCAGTGCAGAGTATGATCAGCCATATCTGTACTGTACATTAACGCAACCTGGAGATAAGGTAAGAAACATTTTTTCCATCTTATATTAATAATAACATTCGTGTATAATATTCGTGTATTCTTGATAATTTTATTAGACGCATCTTTTGATATTTCATGTTGAATTTATAAAACTATATAGTTTCTTCTTTTATTCCTCAAAGTTTTTTTTGTCTTAGAAATTTTTGATTCTAAAGATTGTTAGTCATAGAATGCTTCGTACATAACGTTCCCGATTTGTTGGATTCTTTGCTCTCACTTTTCTCGATTTCTTCTAATTTTGTTTACATATTTTCTAACATACACGGATTTTCATCTTCCGTGCTTTAGCCTCTTTCCTGCCCGCCAGCCATGCGACTAGTTACCGTGCAGCGACAGAACAAGACCCTAAAATATCTGTTACGCGGGGACAGCGAAGGTGTCGTTATCCTGTGGACAGTACCGGAGGTGACAACGCAACAACTCGCTCAAATCTGTCAGAACGATGGATCATCACCACCAGCATTGTCACCGACTGTGAAGACGAGCCTCACCGCTGCCTGGGACGCAATGAAGCCGCCTCCTGTAGGGATACTTGATCAGTTGGACACTGGCGATGGTCACGGCATCAAGCTCACCGCTTGCATTTACCTGCCGCAGCAAAGTCGGCTGGTTGTTGGTCGTGAGGATGGTAGTATCATTATTGTCCCGGCGACGCAAACTGTAATGCTTCAGCTACTCCACGGCAATCATCAGCAATATGATGGTACCGTATTTTTATTATTTCTTTGATAAAATTTATTTTAAGTATCGATAATGATGTGAATCTAACAATAAGTTATATACTTATTGTTTCACAATACTTGTACAATAAATCAACACAACACAATATAAAAATAATAAAAATTCAAAAATAAACTGTTTAAAATGTAATAACATCATACGCTGCAACTGACTTTGATTAGAATTTTTTTGATTGTCCTTTATATATTCAGATTGGCCACCACATCAAGTTTTGCTGGGTCATTCGGGACGAGTAAATTGTCTACTTTATCCTCATGGCGCAGCACCTCGTTACGATCGCACTCATCTCGTTTCCGGTTCCGTGGACTTCGCTGTCTGCCTCTGGGATTTATATGCCGGCACATTGATCCATCGGTTTTGCGTTCATGCCGGTGAAATCACGCAACTGATGGTGCCGCCCGATAATTGCAGTGTACGGTTATTTGTTTATTTTTACCATAAGAATTTACAATGACTAAGTATTATAATTTAATTAATTTTAAATTGCTTCAATCGAGTGTTGATCCATAAGAAATATCTGCTAAAATTTGCTAAAAATTGATTGATGTTTAATTTACGTATTCTTATTTATGCAGCCTAGGATACAAAAATGCGTCTGCAGTGTTGCATCGGACCACAGTGTTACACTGCTCTCATTGGCGGAGAGGAAATGTGTTGTGCTTGCTTCGCGACATCTTTTTCCAGTTGTAACTATCAAATGGAGACCATTAGATGATTTCATGATAGTCGGATGTTCAGACGGTGCTGTATATGTTTGGCAAATGGAAACTGGTCACTTGGATCGTGTACTGCACGGTTTGTTTACTCCATACTTATTGATTTCAATTACTGAATATTTTTCATATTTTTTTAATCTTTCAATTCTTAGGATTCTTTAATTTTTACTTCTTCAGAGTTTTGAAAATACTTATTATGTTACACTCTGTCTTATGTTCTGTTACTATATTTTAAAAATTGTATGTAAAATTCACGCGCGCACGCGAGAACAGTGAATTGTATATTTTTTTCTTCTAGGCATTATTGCGGAAGAGGTGCTCTATGCTTGTGACGAGAACACTATAGCGGCAGCCGGCGGATCCGCCACCGGCGGTGAGCTGGGACTAGCTAATCCTGCCGTGCATTTTTTTAGGTAAATGAAATCTTGCAGCATGAATGGTGAGAATCTTGCGTGTTCTTCAGCGAAGTAAATCCTCCGGGATAACGTGCTCCGTTACAGTCCATTCGATTTTTACTTCTCAGGGGCTTGCGCCATCGGAACTTATCGGCTATCAGACACGCGACGCAAAGAGGGCTGCATCAATTGCAACAGCTTCATGGTGGACATGGTCCCGACCATGGAAGTCAAATAAAAGCCAAAGGTTCGCCGCTGATGATTCAGGGATTCAGAAGTAACCCGAAGGATCCGGAAAGTCATATTCTATTTTTCGACATAGAAGCGCTGATAGGTATGTAATCATTATATTTCAATACTATCATTTCTTTTAGAAAAATTGGACTCTTTTCTATCTGTGTAATTCTTTTATTCGTTTATAATCTTTGCACTGTATACTAGTCTATATTATAGTACCAGTTGTGATAATAATTCAATTCTTTTTCCGCTGCAGTACAATTACTCAGCGATGAGTATGGTGCCATGTCGCCTGGTTCCTTAGAAGCACAAGGACTTATTTCCGCCGCCGAATATCAAAAAGTTGCAGCACTCACTCAGTCCGCTAGTCCCGATGCTCACAAAAAAATTGTTGGTAAGGATCTTATCATGTTACTCTGAATTATTAAATTATGATAAAATATGTTATATTTTAAAATATAACTATTGTAGATAGGTACATCATTTCTTCGCAGTTGTATCTGTTTAAGAATAAGTATTGAAGCTTCTCTATTAATCTATCCTTTTGTAGACTTTTTCGGTCGTGTCAAGGATAAGGCGGGTGATGTTGAGCGAATATTGAAGGAGAAGGATCGTCATGGTATCGTGTTTTCTTACTGTTAACTTCTTATTGTTCTAGTTGTCAATTTTCTTCAAATACACGTTTTAATTCACTGTTTACTTATTTTTTCATCGTAGCATCTTCAAATTTTTAGTTCTCACATCGTTGAATCTTTCCTAATTCAAGTAATTATGAATTTTTCATAGTAAATTTGGTCACTATACTAAATTAATACATACTAAAAGCTACTATACTTAAAATTAATGAAGTTAATCGCATATAATTTTTTAAACAATTAAATACTTGGTAATGCTATATTGTCATATTATTTAACAAAATGCGTATATTTATTTATATTATCGAAGTTGGGATTATGTCATTGCTTTCAGATATTTTTATATGTAGTAGCTTTTAGTATGCACTAATCCAATGGTGAGAATATATAATGATCTAATTTTCTAATTTACCATCACTCTTTTTTAAATCTAATTCAAATGTAATCGCGTCAAATTTGAGATTTCTCTTTTTTTTTCTTTAATAGGGGTAGTAGTATTATAGTAATGTTTCTCATTTTTCTTTAGTGGGGATAGTATTAATGTTTTTTTATAGACTGGTTCAGTTCAATCATCGGTAGATATTTTCTTGCAATATCTTTCGATTATCGTGCTATCTAAAGACAGATTTCTTTCTGTAGGTATATTGGCTAAGATGAAGGAGGGTGCGGAGAATGTGCATACTAAATTACAGGCCAAAGCGGAAAGCGTCGGCCTCAAGCCGTCGACATTTGACGGCAAAGGTTAGACATGTATCTTTGACAACGACAAGTTTTTATAGTTTATGATTACAGTGTGTCTCGCACGAATTTATTTTGTATTTTAGAGTATTTTCCTATTTACACTTTCTGATTCTCACGTTAATAAATAGAAGTCATAGTTAATTTCTCCAAAGCACAAATAATCCCCTTATCATCGGTCCCTACATACTCTACAATAGGCCTGTTCTTTTTGGCTGAACTTTTGCACCAATTCATCTTTCTTTCTCTCCTTTCCTTCTGGAGAGAAAAGGAAGAAAAATGAACTGGTGCCAAAGTTCAGCCAAAAAGAACAAGCCTATTATGTTCTTAACAATTCACATTATGTTTTTAACAATTCCATCAGGTTACTAAACGCCAAGTCGGGAATCATCAAACAAGGAGATGGATATCATTATTACTAAGATAAAGCTTTAATTTTATAGATATGCACGCTTATAAAGGCCTGCAAACAGCATTTAATATATATCTTCACGAGTTTTTTTTTTTTTATCACTTGCTTCTCTTTGATTTAGTATAATTGATTATGATGTGTCTCTCTCCATTCAAAGATTATAAACAGGGTGTCTGGTAATCTCATCGTACGCTTGCATTTGAATTTGGTGGTAGGCTGAGAGATGTGTTCATTCGATCTTTAATAATTAATTTCTCGTTAATTATTTCGAAAATCACAAAATGGTACAGAGGACTTTCGACTCGGTTTAGTTGGCTCTACTTTTCCACAAGAATAATCCGGTTTTTATCAGACACCTTGTATATTAACTATTTATGCGCGTGTGTGTGTTAACAGTGAGTATATTTTAGGAATTGTATTTAATGAATTTTTATCATTATATTTATATATTTATTCTTTTATTATAATCTTGTTTTTCAGTTGCATAACATCATAGCTGTTTTTGCTGTTTTGCTAAATATTTTAAAAAATTATTGCACTATTTATTTGATTTTGCAGGCGACAGTTGGAATAACAGCGACGCGGCAAAGAACAATTTAAAGCGAAACGGTGCGTTCAGTGAGCCAAATGCGACAATGGAAGTAGCGCAGTTGCTTTTGAGTCTTCTGCACGCCTGGGGCATGGATCCAGACTTGGACAGAGTTTGCGAAGGAAAGTTGGGTTTACTGCGGCCTATGGTTCCTGTTTCATTCGGGGTACTATCCAAAGGAGGTCTGTCTTAATGTAAAATCGTACAATGTATATTACTTAAAAATAAACCATCCGCTACAATTTATTACATGTAGCCATGGTTTTAAAACACATTTGAAAAAGATTTGTTAGTCTAGTCTCTATTCATTTACATTATATGTACAAATAATAATTATTCTTTGTCTAATGTAAAATATGTTTAAAATAAAATAGTATTAAACAACTTTTTTGTCAAAAAAATATCATATATATTGCAGGTTATATGTCATTGTTATTACCAACTTGGCAGACGCAACTCGAGCCAGTCGGTGAACCTGCAACTCAATTGGAGCAACGCTTGCCCGCTGAACTAGTTAGGCAAGAGAGGCTCACTAGAGCATTTACAGCGAGAGCACATTGGGAATTATCGACAACCTTAACGAGTAATCATTTACTGGCAGTAGTCGCTTTATCAAATACTTTAATGTCGATGAACAATGCAACGTTTGTACCTGAGCAAGAACGAAACCGCAAGATGCATAGGTAAATTAATATATATTTGTGTGTGTGTGTGATATAAAATAATTAAACAATCAATAACACTAGAATGCAAGAATGCAGTTAATCATTCCTAATTATTGTATTTTTATTTCAATATAATCTATAACACTTTTATAAAAAAAGAAATTTACATCTAAATGTACATAAAGAGATATATGAAAATAAAGTTTGGAAAATAAATTTTATAAAACCGATTTTTAAAGGCCGGGTAATAGAGCTGCAGTAAACTGGAATAAGACAGAGGAGGAAAATGAGGAAATGTACACAGTACAACAAGCACAGATCAAGCAGGGTTGGTCTCTCCTAGCTACCTTACATTGTGTATTGTTGCCTGATAAAGTTGCGGCACAGGGTGGCGTGAAGACCTTTAAACGTCCACAAGTAGAGATGATGGCACGAAGGTGGCAACATCAGTGCGTGGAGGTTTGTTGCTAAATCATTAGAAGATATTCTTAATTTTACTCAAAACTAATCATTCGTAGTATTTAAATTAATAAGTTATTGAAAATTGAAATTATTGCTTGTCTTATTTTTGAAATATGTATATTGCATTCTTTGATGATATTCCAGATTCGAGAAGCAGCGCAGGCTTTATTGCTTGCTGAGTTAGGTAGAATGGGCTCAAAGGGTCGCAAAGCGCTTGTTGATAACTGGTCACAGTATTTGCCGATGTACAGTACTCAGGAGCCAATCGCGCCGCAACCGCAGAGCCAAACTTCACCGGCAGCCGGAAGTCCAGTGCCACCTTCTGAGTCGCAACAAGAGGAAGAAGATGAAGAAGAGGAGTTAGCCGAAGGTAAGTCCATTAGTGAAATTTTCAATCCAAATAAATAGTAGGGAAAATGGATTGTATGTATGTGCGTGCATATACAGAATGAATTTAAAGTAAATAATTTGTGTAATCTTTCTTGAGTAGAGCTAAGTATAGCTAGAAAACCATCGAGCGTGGCGGAATTGAAACAAAAACAAACCACAGCGGTAGTGCTGCTGGGCGTGATAGGGGCTGAATTTGGTCAGGATGTAACTACAACAAACCAAAGAAGAGATAACGAGCAAAGACGAAAGAGCTCAATTGTAGAAGGCTTTGGCATAGGAAATAATAATCTCGCCAGACATACTAGCATGGCGCTCACTCATTTATTGCACGCGCCTCATTCTCCGAAGTTACCGTTGCACACGGCGTTACGAAGAGCCGCGATTGATCTTATTGGCAGAGGATTCACCGTATGGGAACCTTACCTCGATGTATCTAAGGTGAAAAGTATTCTGAAAAAATATTTTATTATAATATCTCAGTCTTTATAAATTTACATTTTATTTTGTGCTGCTGTTTAAATAAATTTTGCTAAGATAAAGATAATGTTACTATTGTAAGTAGACTAAATCGAATGAGATATTGGTCTGGTTTTTACCAAAATCTTCATAATTCAGTCCCTCTTTTGATGCAGATTAAATTTAATATGCCGTTTTTACTGGAACTAGAGACCTTATGAATCAAAGTGGGAATAAAATGAGCGCAATCAAACATATTTCCATCAATTTAAATTTGATTCTACATTAGGTGCTTCGGTAGAAACTAGACTACTAAACTATTGCGTAAAAGAATTTACTAAATGCATAATAAAATCTCTTTTTGTATCCATTATATCAAATATGAATGTGTATATTAAAACGCGCGTGCTCGCGAGCGCCGAGACAATACTGTGTCTCTTGATTATCTATTATTTTTAATGATGAAATTGTTAACCCTGTTTGTTATTATAGGTTCTGTTAGGCCTATTGGAAATGTGCTGTGATGCAGACAAATTGGTACCGAGTCTGACATACGGCCTTCCTCTTACGCCGCAAGCCGACACTTGTCGCACAGCACGTCATGCTTTAACACTAATTGCTACCGCCAGACCAGCCGCTTTCATCACTACGATGGCTCGCGAAGTAGCCAGATTTAATACTCTCCAACAGAATGCCCAGACCTTAAATGTTAATCTGGGTGCAAGTGTTTTGACCAGGGCAAAGCCAGAGATTCTCAGGATTGTCGAACAACTAATTGACAAGATGCAGAGTGAGATGAGCGATCTTCTTGTAGAGGTATTAATCTAGTTTTGTTTTAAGAACAAAGCTAATTATTACGAAAATAGAATTTAGTCTACACGACACGTTTTATATATTTACAAAACAGCAATAACATATCTATATTTATTAATTTGTATTTAATTAATTACGTTTACAGGTAATGGACATTATTTTACATTGCCTTGACCCAGGTCATCTCAAAATGAAGCCTTTGAACGAAGTATTTCCAGCAGTGTGTAGATTTAATCAGGTAAGTCTTCCCTTCTCTCCCATAATTAAGATTTTTAAAAATTGTTATTTATTGTGATTTAATTTTATAAGTTGTAATTTCATGAGTAAGATTTTATCGTTTATTAAAAATTTATCAAGCTATAAAATGATCTTTTATTATTTTGAATATTTAGATCTATATTTCACGTAATATAAACCGCTTTATTTTTATAAATTTTTTACATTAACAGGTCAGTCATTGTCCAGCAACACGTAGGATAGCGGTTGGTGGTCGCGGAGGTCAACTAGCATTATACGAATTGCGAGGTAACGTCAAATGTCAAACCGTCTCGGCTCACTCGGCACCAGTCACCGCATTAGCGTTTTCACCAGAAGGGAAATTTCTTGTCAGTTACTCTTGCTCTGAGAATAAACTATGTTTCTGGCAGGTAAGTGTGAAGAGATTTTAATAATTAACACATTAAGATGTGTTTTGCTGGTTTATCTTAAAAACGCTGGCTTGATCGATTATTACACGATTTTCCAGCAAACCAGTAGCGGCATGTTCGGCCTGGGCAATTCGCAGACTCGCTGCGTCAAGTCCTATAGTACTGCGCCCATCAACGACGTGGCCCGATTAAATCCTATGCGCTTGGCACGGCTGATTTGGATCAACAATCGTACGGTTACCTTAATGCTCGCCGACGGTTCAGAAACGCGCTTCAATGTTTGAACGTCACGCGAGATCAATCTGGAGTTACCAACGGCTTTGTTCGGCAAGCGAAAGCAGCTTGCTCGTCATTTAGCGTTGACTGCATCGATTGAGCTTGGTTTATACAATGTTCTCTTTGTTAGCAGACTTTTTACAGGAATACTAAAGATAATTAATAATAGCGCAAACACTATTTTCATTTTCAAGTTAAAGAATACTATATTTTATTGGTAGATTTACTCAGAAGAGATTAAACATTTTAATAAATAGAAAATAAGCGATATGCCACACACGTATATGACTCAAAAAGTATACTAATTTAAAGAGAACACTATATATATAAATCAGGCTTCAGCGCTAACTATTTAGAATTAAATTTTCCTTCCTTGTGTTTCTAACATTGAGAAAGATAAAAATATAATTTTAGGAGTTGGCTAATCGAAGCTGTCGGCGCGATTTTAGTCGAAATAATTTATGTGCAAACCAGGAGTGCTGTCGCTGATTTCGGTGCACTCATTGGTACTTAATTGATAATACTAGTATTAAATAATTGGATTTTACGGTATTTCAATGTATGTACATCATCAGTATGTATGGCTGTCCGGGTCCAATTTCGTCGAGGACATTCTCCTCTCTATTAAATAAAGTCAGGGCTAGGCAGCCTTGTACTTGGCGCTAAATGCGCGATGAAAGTATGGATCATCGGCAACAGTTTCCTATTTAAGTTATGCGATGTTAGAGAGATTATGTAACGCGAATTTGTTCCTGTTACTTCGATTTTTTAGCTGGCGTAACTATGAATTAATTGCGTAGCTATGAATAATAATCCGCTATTGTTTTGTAAAATATAAGTCAAGTTATTTTTGAAGTATCTTCTCTATTATATTTTGGAGTATTTCCATAATATGTTTTCATTCTGACCATTTGGTTTGAATGATTGAAAATTTAAAAATCACTGTTGAAAACAAAATATGAGAAACAATCATTGAATTCCCTAGAAAATTTAGTTATTTAGTAGGGAATTTTGAGAATTAATGATATATTTTTTATTTGTAGTTGACTTGTCAAATAATCTTATCATACGATAAAGATGAAATTAATATTATATTTGTACATTTATAAGTTTATTAGACGCGACGCAAGTAGTTAATGAATTTATAAAATTTTTTTTAAAATGGCGAAGAATCTTGGAAATTTTCGATCCAATAATAGTAATCGGTTGGTACTGGTGACAAATTGGACAAAACTATCGGGGAGATTATTGACTATTGGCTCTCGCACTAGGACACAGCAACACTTGTCGCGCAGCGGAAGTTGGCGTGGTAGCCAATAGCTTTTCCATAAAAGCCATATATGTAATACTACTATATTGTGCTAACGCAGCCTCTTTTTGGGAGTGAGTATTTTTGCACAGCTTTTAATTAGCGTTAGCAATATAGGAGTATTACATATATGATAAAAGCGAAAGAATAGGTTTGTCGCGACGCATGCTCCAACGTGCTCCAACATGCTCCTATCATAGCTCCTTTTCACTCTACCAAGCGCGTTGTGGAGTGAGTAGGAGCTATTATGGTAGGAGCATATTGGAACATGGAGCATGCGACGCGAACAAACCTAATGATTGACTACTATGCGTCAACTTTCGCCGCGTGGTAGTGTTGCCTTACTTTGTGTAAGTACGAAAATATAAGGAACTATTTCCTAATCTGGGGTAGCGATCCTCTAGTAAAGATAAGAGAACGTCTGCAAGCTGCGGATTGGTCGCTATTCGGGGGGATACTTCCGTTTCGAAAAATGCGCTCCTACAATTAATAGGTCTGTTCTTTTTCGAAAAATTCTGAACTAGTGCAATAAGAGTGAAACAAAATATACCTGTCTTACTCTAACTTATTGCACCAGTGTATGTACACCTATTCAAACTTGGGATAGAAAAAGAACAGATGTAATGCATATCACACAATAAGTGCACATTTTTTTATGTGCCATAGTCTTAAATTTTATTATCGTTTTTCGATATTAAAATTTGCATTTTATTTTAAATTTTGTCTGAAAAATAATAGGGATTTTTTAAATATGCTCGAACTGTTCGATTACATAGCTAATATTTTCTGCCCGATTAATGATTAAACAATTTTTAATTCGCGTATGTACGTTTTAGATTAACTTCGAAAGAATTTATATTTTATTATTATTAATTTAATTATATTTTGTTATATATATTATATTAATAACATTTATACGTATATAAATCATTAAATCAAATTTCTTTTTTAATTAATAAATTGCATAGGTAAATTGATCTGAAACACGCACCATAATTAGTCGAAAATGATATCTAAACTTTTACTTGAAGAAATCTCTTTAAAAAATGTAAAATTTCTTTCCATTTTAACCAATCTATATGTATATAACAATCTTATTAGAAATTTTAAAAAATATGTTTTTTATACATTATTATCATGATATCTAACAATTCTGTATGTACAATATATAAAAACTAATAAATTAAAGCCAGGCTGTGATGCCTCATCGTTATTATTAATTAAATTAACATTTATTGTTATAAATAAATTAAATGTAAAATTAATGATAAAAATAAAATTGTGAAATTAATAATAGTGGATATTTTAACGGCCCGAAGGAACAGCTCAGTATCAGGCTGCTCCTCGCCCTGATGAAGACTGCAAGAAACTTCACGAAACGTTGGCATTCCAAGAATGAATCTGGATATGGAAAAAATCCGCGAAACGCATGATTTTCAGTGGATATTTTATTTATATTAATTAGAAACGAAAGTATGCGCCTAATAGATAAGTAGTAGATAAATACTCCAGTTATTCCGAAATTAAATTAAATATATCATCAGTTAAACACATCGCAAAATGCGTTCAATAGTTTGAACATGACGAACAATACGAAATTAACAATTTTTTTTTAAGTTTTGCAAGAGATAAAATAGAATTATGAAAGATAATGATAAGAAAAAAAAAGAGAAATACTTTATAAAAATATTGATAAAAGACAAAGATATTTTATTTTTTTACGCGATATTTGTTAAAGATTGATCTTTTTTACTTTCAGGATAAACCTTGCTCATATATTATTTATTATTTTATTATTCTAAAGCTGAATTGTTGAATTCAAATTCCACGTCCGAAGAAATTTTTAGAGAAGAATATAACAAGGAAACGGCATAGAGGACGATTTCTAAGAAGCAATCGGGATATTTCAAAGTGAATATTGTTGAGATTTGTATTCTTATGGGATCAATGGAAAAGTTAGAAATTCATTTTTTACTTGTTCGTATAATTTCTCGTACGTGAGGATTCGAGGATTTGGTTGTTATATGCGATCTTTGATGGGTCTTGAAAAACTACTACCTGCAGTACTTTATATTCAAACTTAACATTCCATGCTTCAGGTGGAGCGCAAGGTGTTTTATGTAAGATGAATTCTTAAATCGCTCGTACGTGATAAAAACAAAGAACAGATACAAAGGAGAAAATAAAATAAGAAATGACGGTGTAAATATAAATAACCAAACCTTCTAAGACAGGTTTTTCCAAACCATCAATTTTCACTGTATTTTAAAAAAATGTATTTAAAATGTATAAAATGTTTTTCGAATCCACTTTATATGTAAAATGGGTAAATAGATATTTTAAATAGTTTTCAAATACAGAATGGTTTTCCCGACATACATTTTAATATACATTTTTTTAAGTATTTTACATTTAGCAATTTAAATAGAATTAAATTTTAAATGGCATTTTAAATGCAAAAATACCCAGCCCTGTCAATATCTGCGTAGCGATATTTTCTAAATTTTTATTAATTAAAAATGTTCAAACTATATCGTAATAAAAACATGATGAAAATTTAATGTTAAATAAATGTTAAGATACAAATATAAAATGGGAATAAACATTTAAATTTTAGCATTTAATATGTTTAAATCATTTTTAGCTATATATAGCTCTAAATATATACAAAGAATGATTTATAAAAATCATATTGTAGAGAGAGAAAGAGGGATTGATTTTGTAATAAAAGTACGAATTAATGACATTATAAATAGATGTAATAACTTTAAATTATGTAAAATATGTAGATTCTCTCAAAGTATTTTATTACGTAAATCATTTGTTTATCATTACATAAATTACTTATGAAATTCCATACAAAATGTGCTAATAAAATCCCGAACTATTAAGATTGCGATAAAACTTGCCCCTTTAATATCACATAAATTCATTACATGATCCTAATAGTTACTTCAAGAACGAGACCACACAAGCATTTATTGAATTATTACACGGTTGTTCGTCGAATAAATATCAACACGTGTCGTATAGTCAGAAAGACAATCGATCTCGTCGGCGTTTTTCTTCCCAGTTATGGAATTGAAAAAGGGTGGCGAGAATTTGCAACGATGCGCTCCGCGGAGAAGATGCGCGAAGGGTCGCAGTGCAAATTCACCCCATTCATCCCCGTGCGACGTGCACAAGAACATTAAAAACAAGTGCGAAGAAGGGGAAGATGCTCGGCTGCAGCAGCAACGGAAGCATGACGGCGGTACGAAAGAGGAGGACTATCGGCCGAAGACAGAGATGGAGAGGGAGAAACTCGAAGAGGCTACATTTTCAGTAGCGATAGAGGGGATGCCCGCACAGATGCCACGTGGGAGTGGCCGAGGAGTCGGAGGCTGCGCCAATGGGATGCGAGAGGCGTTATCTCTACACGTAGTTACTTTCCTCACTGTAGCACACAGACAGACATCCATCCACGTGTGTGTTACCATCCACGGAAGTACTTGGTCGCACGTACGATAGACCAGCGCGGGAATGATGAAGGGAGAGGAAGATGAGAAGTCTCGCGTCGGAGCGAGAGAGATCTCTTACTCGCGCCGTGATACCGCGATATCCGCGTAAGTAAATAATAAATTATACACGAGGATACATGGAAAGTGACAACTGATGTACGCAATCATTAATATAACTCTATCAATGAGAAGGGTAGCTTGGCGATGATATCGGATAGACCCACACGGCCCTGTACAAACGTGTGTTACATCAAACTGGACCAGTGACGCAAGAGAGGGAAGAAGAAGAGGAAGGGAGATGAGCGAAGGTGCGAGGAGGACGACGAAGGCGGGGGCGACGAATCGGTCGCTGTTGGTCCATGATAAGCGGAAGGGGGAGGAAGTCCAACATGCACCGTGCACCTAGTTGTACGGCCAAATACGCGCAACGCTGTGTATATGCACACGTGCGACGCGACCAGCCTGATGAATTGATCGCGTAAGGTGTGCGGATTTCGACGTCCTCCGAAGCCCGAGATCGAAGGACCGCCGTCGTCGTCGTCGCCCGCGCCTACCGGCGATCTCGGAGTATCGGGTGGCCGCGAAAAGGGTGCCCGTCTTTCTCCGAAGAACCAGCGTATTAACTTCGACTCATCAAACGAGCAGGATCGGCGCCACGAACGGAGACCGGTGATCGCGAGCGTAGCGAAGTGGCTCACTCGCGATTACTCGGGATGACGTGTCCCGAGGAGATCGTCGCGGGGAAAGTGTAATCGTTTCATTAACGCGAGGTGCATAGGACGGAACATCGTGTGTTCTTGAGGAAAAACCCGTGAAAAATTTCGTGGAGAAACTCTGCTGTGTTGAGAGGAGCGATGAGCGATCGTGTTCGAGTTGTACGAGATGTCAATTTATCTGAGACGCCGAATTCATTTTAATGCGATCGAGAAGGATTAATCGCTCCTCCAGTGGTTATATTGAGTTGCACACGGTGATATTCCGGACAAGAAACGAGAGACGCGGTGATTGCAGAGTTGGCAGAGTGACTAACGTTTTTAATTTTAACGAGTCGGGAATTCGGTGCGTGTTCGCGTGTACAATTAAATAAATAAAGAGATCGAATGTTTTTGTTATTTTAACTATGCCGTGTGAATTATGTGATGAAAATTCAACAATCTCTGAGTGAGAAGAAACGAAAGAAAGCTGTGGAGGAACCGCAAGTGTGTTTCCAGAAACGACCGATTTCGATCGCGAATAGGTACATTAAGAGGACGCGATTAGGTGTTATTAAAAAAAAATGATTTCCCCGGTTATTGAACTGTTTATAACTTCGATGTGAGTTACAGTTTCGTTGACTATTAAATGGAGTGCTTGAGAATAATGACTCTTTAGATTCCGACGGAAAGACGATGCGACGACTCTGAAAGTGCGATCGATTTGTTTCTGATATGAACAAAAAAATTTGCAAAATGAAATTCTACGCTAATTGACAATCGACGTGTCTGGTGTTTTTTTGCGACGAAAGATCTAAAAAAAAGCATTTTATCAATAAACACTTCGGGAAATAAAATAAAAGTGAAGTAGAGAGAAATCTGGAATAAAACATAAAAAGATATATTTCATACTCTAATTTTAATAGCTTTAGTTAATTAATCATTAAATATCATATAATAATTGAAATAAAAAGAAATCAATTTAAATAATAATGAATAATATAGCTATTTTAACGGAGTTGTTTATACGTGAGCTAGTAGTAGTGAAAATGTATGGCGAAATTAAAGTAAAATAAAAAATAAACAATAAAAGATCGCGTTATAAAACAGAATTTCGAAATAATCTTAAAATGTTTATTATTAACAGAAAATTCAAATTATTTTAACGGATCATTGCTAACGGAAAGTTATTTCATTGTGCAATAATAACGAATAATCTCGACGGAGTGCAATAATAACGAATAAATTATTTTATAACAATTTTCACGTGAATCCAAAGCAGAACGCGCATCACAATTATCACAACAAAAACGTTTAAATGTACCATGAGAAACTAGAATCATTAATAGCTGTGGCTAAAGTAGTTCGATCAATAATTAATGATCCGCTTCGACAAATTGGTGGTGTCGACGAGCCTCAAACGGCGATTCGAATGAGGAGAACGGCGAATCGTCCGAAAATGGCAAGGAAATTCGAGCCGTCGCTGGAAATGTGTCAAGCACCGTCGGCTTGATAAAAGTGCGCGTCTCCAGGGAAGTCGAGCGAAATCAGAGGGAGCCTGCCGAGGGAGATTAATTGGTTCTACCCATTCTTCCCCCTGCGGGCCCCAATGAGAAATAAAAGCGAGCTCTCACTAAAGGTTCGTAAAACAATCGATTCCTCACTCAAAGTATAGCACGTATAAATTTAACATCGTCGCAAGAACAATGAGCACCGAACGATGAGCATCCCTTCTCTGTATACTTTTAATATATTCGCAAAATAAAATCGTGAAATTCAGAGGTACAACAGCGTTTTACAGCGATTACGTTAATATAAAAATGATTAAAATACTGTCGAGATTATTTTTATTATTTTTTTTTAGAGGATAGATTGAATTACTTGTGCGAATCAAACTTGTTTAAATGAAATTTAATTATTGTTTGTTACTTAATAATTATTATGAATTAATCAACTTGATTATTGTAAATTAATTGTTCCATAAAAACGAGAATTTCAAAATAAAAATATATTTTTTATAGAATAAAGAATAGAACTTATTTATTATACTTTAGTTGACAGATATATTTTTATGTTAAATTATTCAATATCAAATTATGAATAATTTAATATAAAAAAATATTTTAAAAGGCCCATTTGATATATTTGCGTATTTTTCATCCGCCGCATCCTCGACCGCATCATATATTCAAAACGGTTGAAGTCGAAACTTGAGGTTCAAAAACAACCCGCATTCATCGATATTTCCGATATTACATCTTCCTTCGATATCTTCGACGTTTCGCACGAATAATCTTTCGTAATCTTCATTGGCATCTCTGCATTTCGAATAACGACGTTTGCACACCAATAGCGTGAGAAAACGGTAAAAATGTTTGGATAATCGATCATCTAAAATTTCAGTCTTATGTTAATAATAAGGAGATATATAACATAAATTTAGAGTGATATTTAAGAAGCTTTTTTTTTATATTATGTCCTTATTATGTCATTATAATTAATTTATTACATCAAAATATAATCTATTGTAGAATTTATGTAATAATTCATAATTTGAACATTAATAAAATTACTAATATTATTTTTCATTATATTGTATAATTAACAATAATTATTTACTGTTACGTAATGTTAAATAATTTTTTTCAATTAAAAATTTTATGAAAAGGAATTGAAAAATGTTTCCCTAAAGAAAGTATCTTTTGTACAAATCTGTTTATTTATTACTGTAAGATGAGCGAGTGAAAGTTTGGAAGAATAATGTAATCGCTGATGTTACCAGGATATTTTTATATTGAGTTGATGGTCGTATCATAAAAGTCTAAGCGCGAAAATATTGTTTAATCTAATTCAGAATTTTATTAGGAATATAGGCCAATGTTATCTTGTCGCAGGTGTAATTCGAGCGCGCGGATGCAGGTAAATTGTTCGTTGAAACGCATTGAATTTATCTCGATATTATGTTTCGATGCCCGCATAATCTTTCACACAACAGATAGTATACTAGCTTCTACCCTTCCTCTAATGCGTCCCTCAAGATTGATTTTCCTTTTGAGAACTCTCACGATTATTCCAACCGAAGAAACTGAATTAATTTAGATGCAAGAAATCGCTACGTCGTTGAAAGACGTTCCTTTAATCGCGTATTTAAAAATCGCTTGATGTAAAATAAGAAAATTTCTTGACGATACTTAGGACGCGTTCCATTTAACGTTCGCAACGCTCGCATGTATCATTTCATCCTTGTTTAACATTTGATGACAACGAGGATGAAATGATACTCGCGAACGTTGCGAACGTTAAGTGGAACGCACTGTTAGTGCGAAGAGAATATTTTGATCACGTGATCTAAAGTTGCGTCCTGATTGATTTTCACAAAGAGACAACACGAGAAAACTTAGTATGGATGATTATTATTTATATTTATATTGATTTTATTAGTATGGATGCTTTCCATTTGGTGATACAAGTATCGTTCTATCTTTGTTACTCGCCAAAAAAGATAGAATGCTTGTGTTTGCACCATGGAAAGCATCCTATTTGATTTATTGTGGAAATTTAGCAGCAGCGGCTTGCAGGCTATACAATTTCCAACATAGCAGCAAGATCGCTAGCACAGATGCATGCACGCCAGCAATCTTGAGGGTCAGTCATGTAACTTAATTTTTCCATAGAGTGGAAACATGAAAAGTAGAAATTTGTTGCATATCTGTGTGTGTGTGTGTATATATATATATATATACATATACATACATATAACACATGCATATAAATTTTCATTTTTTACATTTCCGCATTAGAGAAACAATTATGTGATTGATCCCCAGAAAACAAAAACGCATCGTATGTCGCAAGCTTAACTCATCAGGCCTAATTAGACTTAAACGAAACTCTCCTATGAAAAAAACTTACTCGATTTTTCCTTTAAAACATTTCAATACGTTTCTCAGTCATTAAATCTCGATTTAAATGTTTATCCTTAGATAAGTCACCGGGTCTGCGTGTTCTCGTGAAACGACATAAATCTTCCGAGGCGTGCGTTCCGTTAGAATGTCCTCGCATCGAGAATGCACCTACTCAGCCGTCCTATCGCGTCTAAAAGCGCCGTCGAGGCAAAAGGGGTTGAAACGCGTGATTTATCCGCTCGTGAGCGCGACGCGCGTGTGAAACGGATCGGACTATTTTCGAGTTACCGTACTCACGCTCGCGTTGGATTCTCATTTCGCCGACGAGGGTGAGGAAGAGAGAAGGCAAAAAGAAACGCGACGTTAAGAAAATAGGAAAGCGCGTAACGCGTCACGGCAGCCGTGAAGAGGCGTACCGTTTCCTGAAGCGATTTGTAATGAAGGAACCGTCGGACGTGATCCTTACGCGTGATCCTGGCCGCTACACCCTTCCGCAGCTCACGTAGCAGAAACATCACGCTGAGGACTTACGCCTTCGCTTGGTCGAACAGCTGTCACGACGGCGTAAACCTCCGGATTGCGTGTGCTCGCTTGGACGGGTCTCCATCTCGAAGCTTTATTTTCAAACTTTTTTTTTTAAACGTCGAATTGTCACTGTCATACTTGAGACGAGAAGCCAAACTCCTGTCATATCTAAATTATTTCGATATAGCGCGGTAGTACTCTCTCTACAGAAAGGACAACATTCTCTCACATTATAAAAATAAATTCAAGATTTTTTTCAGTGATAATTACGGAATTTAAAAAAAAAAAACAAAACATGGAAAATAGCCTGAGAATGTCTTAATTGCACTTGTAGATGGCGAAGATTACATCTATATCCCTTACAGAAAATTAATACTGGTCAATTTATTATTAAGCACATAATTAATTATTTATTTGGCACATTGAAAAACAATGTTTTTAATATTTAATCTTCCGCCAGCAATGTTGAATTTTAAAGGCACAGTCGATTTTTTGATTGTAAAAATTTTGCTAAATAAATTGAAATCTCTAAAAAAATAAGTAAAATATAATCCAACTTTTTTGATATAATAAAAACTAATTTCTAAAGCTTTTACAAGATATAAAAAATTTTTCAGATTTTTATACAGTCTGGAACGATATAAAAATTTGCATTGAAGTTCGAAGACTCAGGTTATAATTGATTTCACATTTATATCGACGGAGAGTTAAAATAAGTAATTATTATCTTTTCGAGATCTGAAAGTTAAAACGAATTCTACAAAGAATGCGATTTTAGTCATGAAACTACTTTCGCGACTATAAAAAATCGCATATGACGATTGTCGGACGATCGAACGATTCGCGAATTGTCGAAGGCGAGCGTTCGCCATGACGTCCGTATTACCACGGCAATAATAATAGTAATTCATGAATGGTTCGGTCGCAATGGCTAATAATAG
Source organism: Mycetomoellerius zeteki (assembly GCF_001594055.1). Lineage (NCBI taxonomy): Eukaryota > Metazoa > Arthropoda > Insecta > Hymenoptera > Formicidae > Mycetomoellerius > Mycetomoellerius zeteki. The sequence continues at coordinate 499,283 of NW_017257470.1, read as the reverse complement.
TGGTAAGTAAGTGGTAGTCGTAACGGTGGTGGCAATAATTGAATGAACCCGCGCGCGCGCGCGGTGTGCGCCTTACAACATCCTGGCACGTGCGTAAACAGCTCTTAGGTAATTCAGGGTGACGCCCGGCGTGTATATGCAAAACGCTCGCAAACAGCGGCGTACTTTTCTAGAGAAACCTCGCGCGCGAACACGCGCCGATCATTACCTTTCTGCGGGAGTACCGAAGACTTTTAACTCCTTGATTCTTCCACCTCTTGCTTCGCAAACGTCTGGAGTATCTTGGAACAAAGAAGCGCGTGAACATATTTATTAATAACTTCTATTCTACTTTCCTAGCAAAAAAATCGCGGACGAAAGTTAGAAAAAACCAAGGATAATCCGCATATTTATTATTTCGTGTCCTAGTTTAAACATTACATCCAGATAATTCTACATGCTGTAAATATGGAGTAGAAAAGTAGTAGTTAAAAAAAATATTAATAATTTTTTGGAAAATTAGCAGCTAAAAGAATATAATTAAGAGAATTTTAATAGGTGCTAGTTTAAAGAATTAAAAAGCTAGTAGCTACAAAATTATAATTTTTAACGAACTAGCAGCTAAAAAAATAATTCTGTAAGTTATACGAGACACTAACCGTGTCTCTTAGACTTTCCTAGCTGCTAGTTTTCTAAAAAAATATATGTACAATTTATAGAATTATATTTTTTAGCTGTTTTAGTTTTCTAATTCGTTAGAAGACTAACACACTAATTTAGTTGCTAATAAAGAAGGCATCGCGTGTAAATCTTGCTTAACGCTGTTCTATATCTGCAGCGTGCCGAGCTGTCTGGAAGTAACGCCCAAGTTGGGACATAAAATAATAAACAATATACGGACTATCCTAATTTTTTTCAAATTTTCATTCATGAATTTTTTAATGTAGACACTTGTGAAGCATAATAGCTAAAATGACAATAAAACAATTTTACACGATAAGAGGCACAGTAAATTTTATGGACTTTTATATTCCTATTTATTAATTCCAATTCTGAAAGAAAAGTGTTCCACTGACGGAAGAATTATTAAAACAGACCGATGTTTATTATTATATCTTCTGTACCAAGAGTTACATTTCGTTGCCGACTATTGTGAACGTGACCGACCGAAGAATTATAATAAATTGTTGACACATCAAGATTAACGTCTCCATACACAACAAACTACAATAAATATAAATGTTGCAATACACAATGGTACAAAGATAGCGGTTTACTAGTCAATATTCATGTCATATTCTTGAACAAAGAACATGACATTTTATCGTGAATTATTGTTTTAAAAAATAAATAAGCTGTTCTTTTTTTCTTTCGTCATCTCTATGACATTTTTTTCTCTACGTAATTTTTACAGTTTCTGTCTCTATTCTGGTATAAAAAGTTTACGCAAAAAGATAATCTGAATTTAAAAAAGTTAAATTTTCCAATCAGCTTTCTAAGCCGAAGCTTTCGAGAAGCTTTGTAACAAGAGTTAAATTTATCCGCGCGCCTTCATTCGCGACTAGCAATTAAGATTTTTATCAGCGAAACGAAATCCTAGGCGTAACAAAATTGGTGACACCGGCCCTTTCTCCTTCCCCTAGGAATAGTTTACGCGTCTTCTTTACAGCCTCGTAAAATCTACGTGGAGTGGGGTAATGCCAGAACAGAGAGCGGCTTTGTCTCGGCAGCTCTCGAAAGCCACGCGGACGTAAACGTATCCGACGGAATCACAATGTGCTCGGTGCATTGAGTTTCTCGCAGGCGGAAAATAGAGAAAGGAAGAAAATCTCGCTGACGCATAAAAATTCTCGTCCCGCTTTATGTTTATGTTTTTGCCCCTTGTTTATTGTCCTCTGCGTCAAATTATTTGTCGCGACGCAACGTATTTTATAGCAAATGCAATTAATCCTTCGATAATCTAAGATTAGATTCTTGGAATATAGATTCTCGGTAGATTCTTTCAAATTAGAAATTTATTAACACGATTGGAAGATTTTAAATAGATCAGAGTAATTCAGGATATGATAATATATTATGCTCCACAAGAGCAGCGATTTCTTTGATTCTCGGATTCTCCGGCGCGGCAACATGACCTTCTATCCGGATGCATTGCCCAGATTTTCGGAAATGTCCGGTGGTCAGGATCAGAGAGACCGCAAGCCACAGCTGGTACACGCTCCCGCCCCGGGCAACCGGATAGGTGAAGACGATTTAAGCGTTCGGGCATGTGTAGAAACATGAAACTTGACACGTCCTACACAACTCACCGGGCATCATGCCCGATCAATATTAATGGTGTGATCTATGATATCGAGGTTCACTTGGGGTCTCGACTGCGAATCGACAAATCATGAGCATCCGCTCTAAAAATATCACAGGACATCGAGGGTAGTCCTGAAAGTAGCGGACTTATTTTAGGTAAAGTTAACAAATAAATTAAAATAAAAATAGTTTTGTGGTTTCACAAGAATAAGTTAAATATGTAAGTAAACTGCCTATGAGAGCTTCCGTGGTTGTTAGTGTGTAAATAATATATTTATAAAATGATAAAGTATAATTTGTAAATTGGAATGTACCAACAAAGTTAACTGCAAACGTTTCAATTCTAAATTTAAATTCTTTTCAGGGCGGAATCAAGAAGTACAAACTATCAACACTAACTTGCGCACTGAAAAAGATTTCAGAAACGTTTGCAATTAACTTCGTTGATAAGTACACCCAAGAACTTCGATTCTTTCTTTCGGAAATTTTCACAAACTGAAAAATGAGCCTTTTTACATTAAGGGGGAACCTCCCCCCTGGCACCCAAAAATCAATTCTAACTTTGTGAATTTTTTGGGGAAAAGTGAATAACTTGATTGAAAAACCAATTTGAGGGTTTTATTATACATATTTTCTAGTGTAGAAAATAATTTTTTCATTTCGCTTGAACGACAATATGATGGCTTCCTGATCCAATTATGGGAACACTTTTTGTGAGATGGGCTCAAGCGGTATACATTTTGGCAAAATGGTACAACCTATGCAAAGTAAAAAAAAAAGCGGCATCATTTACTGTGTTATGGTTATCGGCTGACGTAGGGATTTTTTTAAATATTGATTTCTCTTGAAATGGTGATGGTTTGAAAAAAGTTGCAATTTTTTCGAAAAAAAATTGTCTTTAATTGTAGATTAAAAAAACACTACATAATATTTTGCAAAAATCCTACGTCATAGAGGATTTTTACAAAATAGAGAATGTTGCTAAAAATATTCAGTTAAAATTTAAAGTCAATTGGATGAAAACTTTTTGAGTTATCGTATATCGTCTCAGAAAATGCAGTTTTGAAAAAATGCATTTAAAGTGGAACGTGCACTTTCTTAATATTTACTAATGGCGTCACTCTCACACTGAAATCGCTGAAATTACTGAAATTGGATTTAGTACAACTTGTGATATCTATAGATAGCATTTAGAACTTATATTTTGATGGGTACATAAGCTACGTTTACACCGTGCGCTTAGTCCGCGACCTATACGATAGGTGTTTTTGTTTAACCTACAGGATTTAGGCCGCGGCCTAAATGCACGGCGTAAACGGTAGCCATTGTTTTGTATACCTGAAGGGCCCGGGCGGATTACGAAAGAGGTGAAGTCGCTCCGACCTGCTGCAGCTGAAATTCACTTTCTCGATCACTTTGACTTTGAAAAGAAATTTCGATTTTTTGAAATCTCAGGGGTGAGGTCTCCCCTTAATGCTCAAAGTCCGTGCGCGATTAACGATTAAACCTTACATCTGCTTACAACTAAATTTAACGTAAAGACGAAATAACCTCAATTTTTGGAAGTTTTAAAAAAATAACCAAGGGAAAGAATCGAAGTCCTTGAGTGTACATTCCAATTGCGAGTTATATCTTATTACTTTATTATATATACTATTACGCACTAACAACCACTCTTATAAGTAATTTACTTATATTTAATGAACGAATAAGCATTGTAACAATTAAAAAAAATTTTGAACGATATTAATAATTTTTTAATATGATATCAATGTAATAAAGATTTATATTAATTTATGATAATATTAATAATTAAATGAAAATTTAGCTACCCATTTTTGTGATTCATTAAAAGTAGTTTTATAGTATTAATAATTTCAAATTTTTAATAATAATATCGTTGTATGAAAATGATTCATCTTTCGTCTTTCGAACTGAACGATTGACATTTAATTGCTGCTGATGATACCCTGATCTCCAGTGTAATATATGATAATACTGAATATACATACATGATATATGTAAATTGAGAATACGATTGGTGAAACACGAGTTGAAAGAAGACATGAAGAAGATATAATAACAATTTAAAGGACTCTACTCAAGTGAGCGAAGTGCATTTGTAATTTGATGATCTCGCGAAGTCTACGAATCAGCATATCGTGTAGTGACTCAGGCGTTGATATCTTAAGCACGGCGAAGATTGTTGTGTCATCTTAGCTTCCTTAGCTGACAGTGGACGGTGATGCGGAAAATTTTCCTATCGAATCTAAAAATCATTTCTAAAAATTAACAGTATTATTTTTTTCAGTTTAATCATCTAAAATCATATTTTCTTTTACGTTACATTCTGACTCAGAACAACTTAAACGGGAAAGTAATTTTGCTTTTAAAGTTATTTATCTCTTCATGCTTCGATTCTTAACGTAGAAGAAAATCGTATTAACTTAAATACTGTTGTCTCGATAAAGAAAAGAGATTTAAGAATTTCTGCAGATTAGTTTTTACTTGAATAATTAGTAATTATCATTTAAACTATAATTGACACATAATTGTTCTTTTTTCGTTTTATTCTTTATTAAAACTCTTGCCTACTCATTGCAGTTATCTTGGATTGTAACATTAGAAACAAAAACATACATAAAAAAGTTCTTGCAAATCATATTAAAATATGAGAATTTTTAAGTAAAATAACATCTGCAATTTATAGAATAATAAATTTATAAAATATATTGAAAATTTTCTTTGTGTTCCGATAATTAATAAAAAACCATATATTTTAAATTGAATCATAACTAGAAAAAAAAACGAAACAAGCTATATGACAACTATAAAATACAGATAAATTTGCTTTTATTCTATTCCGAAATAAAAAGAGAGTATTCAGATTTTAAAAGTGTTATTTTATCAAATGCAAATATTGTTTTGATGCCTTCGTGATCACCAAGGATCCATGAAACTTCCAAAAAAGTTTGGGATAATCTTATCCTATATCTTTATAAAAGTCATATTCTTATACTAAATAAATACTCTTTTATATAATACAATAAAATATTCAATAATTTTTGTTATTTTAAAGAACAAAAGCTGCGAGTACGATAATCAATTAAAAGTGTTGGGGTCACATTTGTGCGACCGACATAAAATTCTCAGGAGCTGTGACCACGAAGAGATTAAACAACGTGTTTATTTTAATATTATTTTCCAAAATTTTCATTACATATTTTTCTCGTTTCTAACATTATTAACCTGAAGATCAGTGGTGAGTCGTTGGAACCTTAATACTTTTTTGGTACTAACATCTCCGGTTCATCGCTTAATCGTATCTTGATTCTAGGCGCGTACAATGCATATAGTGACGCAGCGTACGCGAGACAGTGACACCGCTGCTCGTCTTTTAAACGGGTACCGCCCCGATTGTGAGAACTACTCCCGGTGCGCGTAAATCCCACATGACTAAAAAGAAACCGATGGTGGGGGGATACGCGATGCCGGGATGTCGAGGAGGCAAGACCGAAGTTTAGTTTTGCTTAAGACAACCTTAAGTTGCATCGGTTCTCTTGCGTACCCCGACGATCTCCCCGCGACGATCAGGCATGATACGGACCGGTCGGCTACGGAAAAGATTCGCGCCCATGGGTGATCATGCATTGCGCCATCGTGTGTGACCAACGTTCTGGATCTAAATAAAAGCGCTCAGCGCAATCACCAGCGTCATGAAACGTGAGTTTTATTTCTATCTTTTTGTGCCATGCAAATTTTACGCTTGCGTGAAACATATAGAGACGTTCGCGAGACATTTCGTCCTATTAAAAATTGGTTATAATTATAAGATAATGGACGAAGTCATCTCTGATGAATGGATTCTAAAAAGAGATACCTGAGATTATGATAATTAGCCCTGCAGTAACGGGTTATTTGAACTTGAAGCGAAAATTTGTTGACAATTGTACGATTGGTACTAAAGTTTTAAATTGCAGATAAAAATCTTTGAACCTTCCTCTATCATTCACCGTAAGACAAAGATACACTTGCATTCTGTATTTCAAACAGAATTTACTTTCTAAATTTCTTGGAATAAAACCTCACTTCAAAAGAATGAAAATCTGCCACTCTTATTCAAGAGTGCAAATTTTTTCCAATAATGGCAACTTTTTTCCAATAATGGCAACTCTTTTTCAATAATGAGACTTTATCCAAGAAATTTTCAAGATCAAACATTTCTTCTTTATACTTTTCAGTATCTAAAACCAAAAAGCAAGTCAAACATTTTTTTTAATATTAAAAAGAAAATATGAAAAAATACAAATTGAAGTGAATGATGGCATTACTGGAAGTGTTAATAGTCGTAACTATCGCGTCGCTTATCGGCGATTCTTGCGTTACTCTTCCTGGGACGATCGGCGACTTCCAATAATCCCACCAAATTGGCAGAGCGGTTGGGTCCAAGTTCGACCCATGTGTCGGTGGGTCGGTTCAGCGAAATGAGAGAGAAATCGCGAAATAAAAGAACTCACCGGCGGCCGAGGGAGCTCTCTCGGCGGAATAATAAAAAGAGTATCGTGGGTCGCCACGGCAGTCAACCCCCGGGCCGGTGCTTATGGCACTTTGCCACGTGAGGCTTGCAAATTCCGTCAGGTCGTTTCGCGCGTGCTTTCGTCATCGTTCAGTTTCGCGAAAGAAAAAATTATCCCGGGACCGCGACGTCTCGTTGAAATTTAACGTTAAGATCGCGTTTACATGCAAAGTTACAAAATCTGGTTAAAAAATATTAACGTGAATAACACGATAATTTTTGCCCAGCAAACAATCAGACAAATTGACCTGTAGCATATAGGAGAAATAATTTTAGATATTATATATACACTACCATCAGAAAGTTCAAATCAAAGATTTATATACTTTTATATATTTTTTTAAATGGGTTAATTAATATTGCTTAAAACGATCAGATTTTGCTTATCAGATTTTAATAAGCCTATTATCAAGAGGTACATCATTGTAGAAAAACATTATACGAAATTTATCTTCCATCTATAATAGAAAATTGTTTTTATCTTGTTATTTTGTAGTAATAAATTTGACCTGAATTTTATGACAATAGTGAATTTTAAAATAAAACAGTCCCCTTTTCTTATTAAACTTTTTTCACCTCCAAAATTTAATTCTTGGATCGATATCGTTCTCGATTGGAAGCTCCTTTCTTAAAATTTTGTTTTGAAAGTAAGATCTTCCTTATCCGGGAGTATCATTATAGCCGTCCATGGTAACGTCACGCAAAAATAATCGTGCACGTGCTCAAAGTGTGATAAACACGAGCAACGCCATCGTTTCCCGAAATACAATCGCGCGCACGAGTTCGCACGCCACGGTACTTTAATTTCGCGACTCACCGATACCTCAGTTCCACAAGTTTGATTACGGTAGAGGATGCACCGTCAGCATAACAGACATCCTTGTTATCGTACAGATGTCCAAGGCTGCGCCTTTACGCCCACCTTAAGACTTCCCTCGTATAAAATCTGCGGCACACAATGCATATTTCCTACTGGATTGCTTGCGTTTTAATATGTTACTAGAAATTTTGCATTTCGTATGGCGCAATTCTAGTAATTTACTGAACGCAAACAATCCGGCAGGAAGAAATGCATCGTGTGCCGCTGGTTCAAAACACGAGTCGGCCTTGCGTCATTGCTTACGAAAGTTTTTCCGGCAACGATCGCTTGAATGCGCGTGTTGATTAATTAACAAATTGTAACGTCTCGCTTATTTGTATGAAACTCGACATGTCGAGTTAGCTTAATCTGAATTTAAAAACAAGATAACTGGTTTCTCTTCCTAATCGCTCATGTACCATCCAATTCCCACGCGTAGAATTTGCTGTTTTAAGCGATTTCCGCGTCCCAGAGCGGCCTATAAGCTCTACAACTGACCCATGGCGAAAGACGATTCCGTTGGTGAACGCGCACGTGTATATGTATGTACAAAAGCAAGAGAAAAGACGTTTCATATTTACGGGACACACAGACAGAGCGACATTACATATCGCCCGATAATTATTCATAGTAGAATATGTAAATTGAACTTTTATACAGCATTGTATTTTAAAATGTAAAAAATAAACGTCCATAAATATTATTAGAAATTATGCGTATTATATAATATATATTATAATCATTATTATTGTTTATTTATAAATCATTTATTTAAAAATTAAAAAATAAATATCTGTATTATCATAGATTTTAACAGTTATGGAAAAATAATTCAGCAATCGCTTAAGATTAATCATTTATAAGAATTTTTTTTAAACAGATTTTCGCATTCGCGATTATACATACAAATTAATCCTGATGAGAAATACGCTGTGGCATTTTTGCGATGATTAAACGTGCTTAAAGCAAATTGTCGTTCTCTCTCTCTCTCTCTCTCTCTCTCTCTCTCTCTCTCTCTCTCTCTCCTGACATTTTATAACTTTCTTCTTTTATAATTTTTAGAAATTTTTTTTAATAATGAGGCAGCGAATAATTGATATCTCCTCAGTCAAGCGAGTTGTCCTGCATTTTCAAGTCACTTAAACCTATTCTACAATGTGTTCTTTGTTTCCTATTTCTTGCTTTTTATCTCTTGCTTTCCCCCTCTTTACTACCGTTTTATCGATAATTATATTTCTTGCTACGTGTTTTCTATTTCTTTTGAAGTTTATCATTAACTTTTATCTCGGGCGACAGAAAACCAAAAACCTGATAAGAAAAAGACAAGATGTAAAAAATAGCAAAAAGCAAAAAACAGGAAACAAAAAGCACATTGTAGAATAGGCTTTAGGATTCTTAAGAGTCTGAAACCGAGCCTGCGCGTAACCTTTTCGCTCACTGCTCCATTCTGCAACGTTCATGAGACGAGTCGTGGTTTACTGGCGAGTCGAATGGCGAAGGCTACGGAGTCCTGGGGGACTTCAAAAACTCACCGGCACTCCCTCGTCTACGCCAATAAATTCTATTTCGCGTTACTTTGCCGCAAGCCGACGCGCGATGAATATTGCGCTCCTTCACGCCTTCCATCCCCCGTGTTCTTTCATCGTATTTCTTAGCTCAGCGCGATTTTTGTGCAGAATGGTCGCGTGTTACGTGCGACTGATAGCGTGACGATATGCACGCGCGATGCCGGTGATTTGAACGCTCGATAGACTTTCATTCCAATTAAACAGTAAGCAAGACTTATGTTCATTTCTACCAATTTAGATTCACTTACTTACTCTTTATCTTTTTTTATAATTCTTACACCGAAAGGACGGTTTTGCTGAAATATTTAATAATTTAGCTTGTACAGATCTGAAAATATTTTGTTGAACCATCAAAATAATTATGTACGAACACTCAAATTAATTGCTAGAATGTCAAAACTTTTTGCAGCATTGCTCATGCTTGAAATTCCTATGTAACTACTGATGATCCATCAAAATTATTTTCAGATTTGTATCTATAAGCTGAATTTTTAGATGCTTCAGCAAAATCATTCTTTCCATGTTGAACTAGAAGTAAGTTAAATCTAAAGTATCACATCTTATATATAATAAAAAAATCTTATAATAAATCTCATAAAGACATTTCGCGATTGTTATGAAATTATGTATATAAAATTATTAAGCATAAATAAAGTATAAAAGCCGAGAGGAGGCAGACAGAATCAAAAGTTCGCTGTAACACGTAATGTATTCGCGTAATATATACGCAACATTCGCGCGATATTACGCGTTACACGTGTATTGTTACACGTAATGGCTCGAGAGTCAGTTAACCGAGGATCAAACGACACCCCCGTAATGTGGCTTGCACGCGAGTGACATCTTCTTTTGCCATAACGTCGCTGAATTATGGACAGGCTACAACGATTGGACCCGCGTTTCGGTCCCGGGTGGGATCATTCGGTCTGTCGAAGCATATAAGGGGAGTAAATACTTCACGCATTCCCGATGCGTCTCACAGTCTTTACGGCTTATTATCACCTCCACGCTTTCGCTCTCTCACCCCGCGTGATACATCAACGCGATGGCGATGGCGCACGCGGAACAAAGCGAGAGAAAAAAGAAATGAAGGAACGGCGAGCGAACCTGCGTCGATTCCGCGAAGGGAAAATTACTTTAGCCAGAAGTCGTCGGGTCGGTGTCCGGCGCATTTCGCAAACAGGACGATAAACTAAATAAGATTTTGCGAAAAATTGAGGCGCGTTTTCCTCTAGTGAGACTAACATCTGTAGCTTTAAAGATTAACGAATAAATCTTGGATGGAATGGGAATAAATAATAAAAGCTTACTCTTGTAATGGCATTTTGTTTAGACAAGAAATGAGATTCTCGTCTGTAACACAATTTTAATAAAATTCCTGAAAATATATTATAAATTGTTGTAATAATTTTATAAGAATTATCTATTAGAAGACAAATGTAACATCAAATAACAATAAATATCTTTATGCATTACTAATTTAAAAAAAATCGCGTTGGCACAAAATTAATTAATAAAGCATCGTTATGTTCGTTTAAATCGTAGTTACTGAAATTTCACGAATATTAAAGCTGCACAGAAAGAAAAATTTTGCTGAAGTACCTAAAAATTTGATCAGAATTTAAAAATAATTTTATTGAATCATTAAAATAATTATATAAGACGCTCATAAGCATAAAGATACCACTGCAAACACTTTTAATATTCCAGCAACTATTTTGAATGTCCTACATAATTATTTGGATAGTCCAACAAAGTTATCTTCAGATTTCTATCCAAATATCTAGATACTTCGGGAAGTTCTTTCCGTGTGGATGATAATGTCGCGAGCGGAGCCGCGTATCGAATTTTAGGAAATCAGATGGGGTAAAAAAAAATGCGATTCTACTCGCGTTTATTACGAACGTTATTAGGCCGTAATTTAAGGCACGTCGATCTGGCGATTAGGACCGGGACTAACGTACCATTATTTTACAGCTTGGCTTTCGGCCAGCTGACCCGACTTGTGCCTGGTGATTCGTTGACGTCACGGGCTTCACGGACGGCTTTTTTACGTTTTCTGCGTCCGTTCCTTTTCGTCGTAAGAGCGTGACGGCCGCGGCATCCATACGCACCGTGTGTCCTCTCCGAAGGATTTCTTTCCGCGATGTCACGCTCTCGCGTGGCCTCGCAATATTTCGTCGCGATATTTCGCGACCCCTCAACCCGTCGATCCTCATCCCGTTTTGTTCGTTGTCTCTCATATGCACAGATCATCTCTATCTCAAAGAAAAAATCATACATATAATTATTATATTTAATGGATACCTATTTCTTAATAAATGTTTCTCAGTGATGAAAGATAATGTTTATTCCCAAGGAGAGCAAGAAAATCAAAATAATATCATGACTGAATCATGACAAAAAAAAGATGACATAAATTCGATCAATAATTGGTCAATATAATTGGCCAAATTGATATTATTTGTTTGAGTTGTAACTCTTGAGCAGTTATTGTTCAGTATGTGTGATTACGAGAGTTCCCGAAGTAAAAATACTTGATTTATATATATATATATATATCTTTTTTTGAGATACAGATAGGAAGAGAGAAACACGAGTATTGCTTTTAAATGCGCATGATAGGATCCAGTAAGATCGAAATCCCGAACGTGACGGCGTTCACGAATTCCCGGACTTATCCGCAACTAATTTGCGTGCAATTGTCGCGAATGATTTGTATACAGCGCGAACTGGACAGCTTTATCTCGGTCGCCAGCGATAATTCCGTGCAAAAATGGATAATTGGTGCCGCGGATGTTTTCCACTTGGGCACGTACATACCGCCGCGAATGATGTCACGCATTCGTCCTTTGCAAAGCATAATATACCGCAAAAGCTGCTAGTGCGTACTGCGTACCTACAATTGTGCGAGTTTTTCTAACAATGCGAATCGTCTCGATACATTGCTACGAAAACAAGATAAATCATTGATGGACTGTTGTCTTTTTGTGTAAAAATATCTTGGCTAGACATAAAGATTTGGTCTTGAAAATATCACTCGCTTTATCTAAGCGAAATACTTTTATTAAAGTATTTTTCGGTGATAAAGGAAAAAGTCAGCTTGGAAATAACATGGGAGGTTCGTAATTACCAAACCATTAATTATTTTATAAATATATTAAATAATATTACGTATACACATAGAAATATGTAATAAAAATTGCTTCACGTTAAGAAAAACGTGTAATACTTACATAAAATATTAATATTTATTGAAAATTTACGTTTCCTTAAAAAAGAGGGAAGGGATTATCAAAGAACATTTAGGTATTTGTGAAATAATGTAAAATTATTTTAATTTCTATTTCAGTGAAATTATAATTTAAATCAAGGAGTTCATTGAATATTTTATAATAAAATTTAAGAATTTAGTAAATAATTAAATTTTGATTAAAAATAATTGATTTCAAATTGGTGCCCAGGAAAAAATGTTGACGGAAAGTTTAGTAAAAAGAGAAAGAAAAACTCGTCACGACACTGCGTTTGCCTTATATTCAATATTTCCTCAGTCAGAAAAATATTCTAAAAACTCGGTTAGAAACACGGTTTGCGAGTCGCACATTTATTATTTTTCTTGATGCACCGGTACTCTGGGTGGCCATTTTAAAAGAACGATCCTGGACGCCTGGACGATCAGTCACACTTAATGTCAAAACTAAATTGACTTAGTTTAGGGCTGTTTAAGGGCGGGCTGCACGTCCGTATGAAAGGACAAGGGCCTCCCCCATTTGACTCAAGGGGGTTGCTCTGTCGCGCGTTGCGTCTATTCTCCCTGCCTGATCGTTACGATAGGGGTAGCTCCTGCTCTACCAACTTTCTGTCTCTCCCTTTCTCTTTCTTTATCGTTCTAAGATGCATATTAAGCCTTTGTCACGCTTTGTCATGATTTTTCTAATTTATTACATCTTTTCTTACATTAACTTTTTAACAAAGTTTTACAGTTTCAGCAAAAAGAAAGATACAACCGATCATAGAAAGGTTGCAACACTTTTTTTCAATAGATTTTGGAAGTCGACTTTGGTCGTAAAGCGATAGAACGTAAACCGTTACACCCATAAGTAAGAACTAAAGAAATAGAGAATGGACCGCGCGATCCGTATCTGAGTAGTGTTCAAATGTGGTCGACAATAATGAGAGAGAGGGACCGTGTGGAAGACGGCATTCTCCTTCTCATTCTTTCTTCCATTATACCATTGAATGGAAAGAGATACAGATTGACCGTCTTCCACGGTCCCTCTCTCTTATTTTTATCGACCATTTTGACCACGAATCGCGCAGTCCATTCTCTGTCTTTGGTAAGAACCAATCACTCAATAAGCAAGTTACATTCCAAAACCCATCGAAAAAAGTGTTACAATCTTTCTGTAACCAGCTGTACAATAGTTCACATAAAAAGAAATATTTTATATCAGTGTATCTCACAAGGGAAGTTTCACAACTGTCCGAAACTGATTTGATTCTCCATTAAATATGTTGTTAAACAAGAAAATCTAAGAGATACGTATAAAAAAATACGTCTCCTTTTCGTGTTTAACGACATATTTCATAGAGAATCAAATCGGTTCCGGACAATTGTAAAATTTCCTTTATCAGTTTTCTATTGTATATTCAAAAAGCATGCACTGATTTATAAACAAATTAAGTTTCTAAATTAATTTTCATATAATGAGCTTAAATAAAATTGTTCGACATTGATATTTTTTATTTATATCGTTTGCGTTAACATTATGAATTATAATATTATTTGAATAATTATTAAAGAAAGCGATTTTTTGCCGAATGATAAGATATTAGATTTATCCTAGTAAACAAGAAACGTTACGAAGCATTTCAGTAACGTTGCTGCAACGTTTCTTGCTTAGTGGGATATTTTATATTTTTTTATCTCGATGATAAAATCTGGTATGCGCTTTTTACAAAAAAAATCATTTCTTATATCTCCGTGAAAGAAATATATATGAGAAACATCTAATTATCATTCGGCAAAAAAATCGCTTTTTCTAATAATTATTCGAACAATATATTTCATAATGTGCGCACGGGTGTTGTGATAAAATGAACTAGAGATATCGTGCCATCTGACAAAGGCTTCACACGTGCGTTCGTTACGCGTTCACGCGCCTATCCCAAGAATACGCGATCGCGACTTCCTCCCTCGAGCGCGAGGCTTCACCCTCGAACGTAGGGTTGCTAGAATTTCCTCTAGGTTGTAGGAGACAGCAGGTCTCCTCGTTACGCTAATTGTTGCCCGGAACTTTCGTCGACGAGTAGCGATCGTTCGTGAAATTCACGAGAGCTGGGGAAGAGGGAATAGAATGTAACGCGCACCCTTTCGAAACGATTATTTTTTTCATTGCCGAAGATTTGCCGAAAGGTATATTTCTTTGATATCAATTTTGTAACGCGTATTTATCTCTTAAATACTGCGTATTCTTTTTAGAAATTGGTTGAGAGATTGTACTCTGAAATATTCTTAAGTAACAGGAGAATGCATGTAGAGAGAGAGGGGGGGAGTGAGTGAGAGAGGGGGGGAGAGAGAGAGAGAGAGAGAATCATCATTTATTTACCGTTCTAAGACTTAAGCCCCTCAAGCACATGATGTATAATAATTAAGAATATTATATAAGATTCCTGATTATATTTAACAAATTTAAGAAAGAATATAATGGGAAGTAGAGGAGTCAATGCAGTACTTAGTGCGTAATTATAATGATTGAATACAATTTTAATTAGATAATCTTACATTTAAATTAAATTCGAATATAATATATTAGTTGTACATTACTAACGGCATGCACATTGAATCATTCAAAGCTTTTTTACAGAGTAAATAAAAGAAAATATAAAGAATAATAAAAACGGAAAACAAAACAAAAATAAAAAATTAAATAAAAATATATAATGAGAGAGAGAGAGAGAGAGAGAGAGAGAGAGAGAGAGAGAGAAAGGCGTATATAGTTTTTTAAATCCCACGATATATAATCCAGTGATTTCTTGAATCAGAACTCGATACAAAGTGCCAAGCGAAAGATATTCGTTTGTTATGACGTTTAGCTAAAAATTAAACACGGCGCGTGAGGCGTTTAACGATTTGGTACGGCTGTTGCCTCCTTGGCCTGTTACGGCGCACGATTCTCACATTACGGCGTCGCGATACTGGCGTCTAAACACAGGCTCGAATTCATGATCAATAAACTACGCGACCTATCAGCCGTGGCGCTCCCTCGCTCTCTCCCGTTTCAAAATGCAACAAAATACGCTTAGTT
The DNA here is from genome assembly GCF_001594055.1 of Mycetomoellerius zeteki. NCBI lineage: Eukaryota > Metazoa > Arthropoda > Insecta > Hymenoptera > Formicidae > Mycetomoellerius > Mycetomoellerius zeteki. The sequence goes on along the minus strand of NW_017257470.1, from coordinate 483,689 downwards.
GCATGCACGTATCAATCTACAACAATCACAAGGCAATCTATGCAAGGCTAGATTGCTGCTTCCACGTAAACCTTTACTTACAAGGTCAACATCGAATGTCATAGTGGTGTTTTAATTAAATAATATACCTAATTTAATTTATAGTGTACTCATAGATTTATACAATGAGAGATAATCATAAGTATGTGAATACACAAACTATACCAGCAGTGCAGCTGTTATAAAACCTGTTAGAAAAATTTGACAAACTGAGATTATAAATTACATATAATAATACTAAGATTACATTGACAATGTATAAAAAGAATGGTTTTGCCGAAGTATTTAAAAATAATTTGCTTAATGGTTGCTAGAAGGTTAAAACTTTTTGCATTGATTGTCATCAATGTTTAAACATTCTGTATAGTTATTTCAGAAAAAAGACGTCAACAAATTATTGCTTCGAACGCGAAATATAATTATATGCGTTTTCCCGGAAATGTTTTATTTTCATCACGTCAGTTTGTAAAACTTGCATTGGCAAATAAAATGGCTAAATATCGAAACGGAGAAATTGTTTAACCCTTATATTAACAAGGGACGTCCTAAAGGGACTAAATTGCCCAGCACCGATTTGATTCACCGGTGACACACCCCTTAAACATGAGTCGGCGCACGTATAAAAAAATACGTGTCTCTCTCTCTCTCTTAGATTTTTGTGTTTAACAACATATTTTACGGAGAATCAAATCGGTGTCGGACAATTGAGTCCGTAGAGACGACAGACGTCTCTTGTAAGTATTGAGGTAAAAAATAGTAACTTTTTTGTTAAGGTTGGCCTCTGGGTCTTCGATTTAAAAAAAACTGTAATAAAAACACAATTTTATAAATCTGTTTTATTGATCGAACAGTTAGAAATTAGCCTTTATGAAAGTACTGGAAATGAAACAGTTCTATTTACGTTTTATTTTTTTTTCGCGTGGTGTCCCATGGAAAAAACGGACCAACCTTACAAGGACACAATGCGAGATGTTTTTCCTCGACTGATTTTGCTAGTAGGTAATAAAAATTCAGAGCAATCGAGGAAAAACACCTCTCATCGTTCCCTTGCGTGTCAGTACTTTTTCAATAGGAGGACTGAATTTTGACAGGATTTCTGAATTTTGCCTGAAGAATTCAGAAAGGATGCTTTACAAGAAAGGTTTTCTTAGAAAGAAACTAATTTGTCAAATGATACTTTCATTGTTGCAAGAAGTTTCCTTTCTCGCCTCGATGCTCAGGTAGATTTAATTAGTCCGCCACCGCGGCTGTGCAACATTCGCGTCACGCGTCGTCGATTTTCAAGCGCGTTGACGCGCGAGTCGCTTTATTTTCTTTCTTCGAGCCCTCGCACGTTTCGCGTGAGAGCGGCTTTGTCGCGCGAGACGGCGTGCACGAAAGACGCGTGGAAATTCGAGTTGCGCGTGTAGAATTGCGGGTTGCACGCGCGCTGCTCACGTCGCGTCGGCTCACAAGACGATGTTTGCCAGTTCACGAGCAACATTGTAACTCTAAGTGGAGTGCACGTCGGAGTGAGAAAAAAACACGGTAGGGAGGATGAGAGAAGTCTCGGGTACGTTGTACCGTCTACGTGTCGGAGTGCAACACGCAAAACGTCGCAACGTTGCCGATCTCTGCCGATCCTCGACGCGAAAAAATTATAATTCGAGATGCGAATGAGAAAAATACCAAAATACAACAAGATATCTCAGTATGAAGACGAATGACGATGGTCGAATGATAATCAGCTGCTTCTCCTCGTGTAGTTTTTGTAACCCTAAACACTTATCTTTAGATCTGTTTTCTTTGACTGAACTAATATACACTTTTGGAACTTAAAATAAGATAGGATATGTTTGATGTTTAGCGAAAACGAAAGTTCTAATGCAGTCTGGTGCAGGAATAAGAAACAGATCTCTTGTATCTATCAAAATTTAGATATCATTTTTGCGATAACTTAATAGTCACTCAGATTGTCAACTGATGTATCTAAAAAAAAGTTTAAATTTTGATATTTAGAAGGTAAATGATGTATACATGTTTTTTAATTGGTAAGAAAGATGTAAAGTTGGAAAAATAAGATATCCCTCGAATGATCTGATTCGTTGCTTCAACCACCTTCTAGTCGAGACTGGCAACGCCGGGTCCGTATACGTCGTCTCTTAGGATCATACGTGGTCAGCACAATGCAAGAAAAACACGACGAGAGTCGCCCGAGATGAACGTGGTTCCTGGTATCGCCGAGTGCCGGACGCGTTCCACGCGCGAGTTACACGCGGGTGCATACGGATGGAATTATCTATCTAAGGAATGCGCCGCGCGACAAGAACGATAGAATTATCTGTGTATATGTCGCGTATCGTCATCTGATACACATATCCTGGACAGTTGTCTGTGAGAAAGTAATGAATTAAAGTGGCCCTTATCAGAGAAGAGGCCCTAAAAAGGGCACTACTCCGGAAATCGCGCGTTTTATTACAATATGTTTCTTGATCTCGGATTCTCCTTTCGCAAGAATATAATTGCCTTCATTCACATCCCCTTAATATTCGATGTTAACTATCCCGATAATTAAATCTGAGATTAAAATTCTATTAAAGTATAATCCACTCAAATTATTGGAAGAATAAAATTTCTTTAACTTTTTACTTCAAGCGTTATTCGTTACAGTCCGTTAATTTAATAATTTAAAATCTTTCTCGAGTTTGAAATTAATGAATTAAATATTTTTTGAACTACACAATCCATCAGTTTCACAATAATTATTTTTCAATTTGATAACAATTGTTCTTCAATCTCGATTAGCACAATGACGAATCGTGGCCATTTAGTATTCACTCGTTGAATGAATAATTAATTATTCAAATAATACAAAGTGAAACGACCGTATACTTTCGGAAATATATATTATATTAATACAGGCGTCAGCGTATCTGGCAAACGTTCCCTCGCAAACGCATCCCTTAAAGCCGATACAAATACTTCATAATGTGGACCGACGACAAATCGGACATCCCTTCTCCTCGATCGAAATGACGGCGAGGGATGAAATCTGGCGATTCGGTTGTTTGTTCTTTTAGCGCGACAACTACGGCGGCTAACAGCGCAACGTATTTTCGACATAAACTTCGCGCTGTATGCCGGGACACGCAGTATGCTAATAATTTGGGCCGCCATCCCGGTGATCTTATGTCATCGATGTCGACGTAGAAAATCGAAATGGGGTTAACGAGGCCGAGACAGCGTGGTATCATACATCGAAATGGACTATACGTATATATATTTTTTATAAAGTAAAGTATACTTGGGAAATGTTTATCGATATTAAAAAAAAAATTGAATCAAATTTTATAAGAATCTTTTGGTTAAATTAAATTGATTTCTGAGATGAACTATGTGTTCGTAAAGTTTCGTAAATTGCGTAAAGAATCTTACCCAAGGAACACATCAAGTTAAGAGAAAGTTAAAATGACTTTATTTTGATGTCATGAAAGTTAAAGTAATGATCTTGTTAGAAAATTTGACTATTTATTAACATTAAGAATCAAAGTAAAGTGCATTTGGATTTTTTGTTGATTTTTGTATATTCCTTGGGTACTCAATTAAATTATTAATTCCATTTTGTTTGAGTCGGTGAATAAAAGATTTATGAAAAAGCAGATATACTTATGGTTATTTATGTTAGTTTCGTATATGGAATTGCTCTTTTTCGGATGCAGAACTGGAGACATGTATTTGAAATACTTTTATTTAAAAAACAGTATTTGTAAAACAATCGTATTTTGTATTTTGCATTTCAAATACTAACAATAAGAGAGAGATTGACAATCAATCTTATTATTTGAAATACAAAAAACTTTCAATCTTTTAATTTTAAATACAAAATCTGTAATACTTTCATGCTTGCTCCGTTGAAAAGTTGAAATACAAAATACAAAATACACTCGTATTGCAAATACGGCGTTTTAAATAAAAGTATTTCAAATACGTGCCTCTCCAGCCTCATTCGGATGTGTTGATTAAATACACATTATATACACAAAATTATAAATAAATTCACTCTTGAAATATCCTCGAAAATAAAAGATAATTTATAAAATTTGAAGCTTATGCAATAAATATATATTACATTTGTTGATTAAATACATATTAAATACAAAAAATTATAAATAAATTCACTCTTGAAATATCCTCGAAAATAAAAGACAATTTATAAAATTGGAAATTTATGCAAATATATGTTACATTTGTTCGTTTAGTGTTATATAAATCGATTTAAGAAATGGTTGCTATGCCACGAGTATTAAAGTATTAAAGTGTCAGAAGCGGTGCTCTGGAATATGAAAAACTATTTCAATCAGAAATTTTTCAAAGATACCTTTGTGGAATGGTTCGGATACGTTTTGAAAAGCATAGATTTTTTGAAAAGAAAAATTTAACATAAATCATTGTTGTGTTCTAATTTTCTGGGAACACAGTAGTAGCTTCGACAGAAAATGCCTTGATCGTTTCTGTGCGTGACCAGTTGAATGCAGAGAAGCGCGAGCTTGCAACTCCACTGGGGCTTAACCTCGATCTCACCTACATTTTCGACTATGGCGTCGTCCATTCTCGTATCGACAATGCCAGCCATCCACAGGATATTCCTCGGGTTCGACGTTATACGCCCCCTTACCGTCCCCAGTGTCGGGGATCCGGCAAAAAGATAAGGGTGCGCGGGACCACGGGAGTGGTCTCAATTCATTATCCCCCGATCGGCCGAGAGACCCGGGACCGAAACCCATTCAACGATTGTGCGACAGCAGCATCGCGTGTGCCTGCGCATTTTAACGCGCGAAAGTTGCTGTAGGTCGTAAGCTTCGACGTTCACTGGCGAACGTCAACAGTCGGTGATTTTTATTTCACGATTTGAGCCATGAGATTCAAACGTTCCGCATTTCTTCGTGCGGACGGCAAAGTAGAACGATCCCTGCTATCCTGTAATGTTAATCCAAGTCCGAAAAAGAGAAATAAGGGAAAAATATTTCTCGCTAATATCACGGTCAATAATTGAAACACAGATTCTTGCATAATGCATAACACATAAGACATAAGAAAATCAACCAATCAATTTATTTTGAAGAAAGGAAGGAAATGAAGAACTTTGATTGATGCATTTTTTTTATGCATTATGCAAGAATTCTAGAGTTCCCATTCATATTCTTGAATTTTTCATTTCGCGGTTAAATTATCGAGTGCAGTCCTGCGTGATTTTATTTTAACTTGAAGCTAACTAGAACGGGGATTGAAGTCTCACAGATTAAAATGGAACACAGATAAAAGAAAAACAAGGAAGATTCAACGACGGTTGTTTCTTATGCAAACAAAGTTCTTATCCAGATAAACATAATTAAACAAGTGTAGAACGAACACAGATTTCAATCTCACTCGATTTCAATCGAGACTCGACGGCCGCTCGTCGCTGAATTTATCATGAGCATAAAAAATAACAAAAATATAAAACATCAAGAGAGAGTAATATAGAATATAGAGGTTGATCGAACGCGCGTCGCGCAATGGAATTTACGTAGCGCCGGATAATAGCGAGTGGCAAGCACGTAGTTTCTCTAATTCGGATAACACCAGCGCGCTTCTCCGGTGCACAACACCTATTTACTCTGGTCCACGCGCATTCAGTGGAGACACCGCGTTACGGAATCGCGCGCGTGCGGATGTGTCATTTCTCACGGATACGCGGCTTCATCCCGCGCGACGGCGAGGGGACCAGGACGCGGCGGCATTACGATACGAAAATAACGGCCGGCCAGCCGGGGGCACGCGTGCAAATCTCGGCAAATATTATCTCTGCCTGTTTCGCGCGCGTACACCCTCTCGTGCGTATTTGCGCGAAAACTACTAACCCTGACGTACATCGACGCACGGAATGTCCTCCGCGCGTCGAGAAATCGCCGGCGAGATCCGTCCAAGCGACAAGCGACACTGGTATACATACACATGGCTCGGTCCACCATCCTGCACAATCTGCATAATGCACCGCCCTGCCGGTCGCGCCGTCACCATTTACTTTCCTTCTCGCATAAGAAATGTCGCGATAAAAATAATAAGTTACAGACGGGTCTCTCTACTCTCGGTGACCCATTGCGCTAACATTTTTACGAGATTTGTAGACGATTTTTCTTTCGTTTAACGTCACACATCGTAAAAACTCTCGATACCCGACTCTTTTATAACATTATGTGTAAAAAATCTAATCACAAAATGTCAGATAAAACAAAATAATAAAAGAAAAAAATTTGTAACTACGTTCTTAGTTACGTTAATGTATATAGTATTCGATAAAAAAATACTTTTTCTAAAAACAATCTCAAATAAATGAAAAAGACTTGGATATTTAACTCAAGAAACTTATATTTTGTAACGATAATTTTGCATCTCTCATTTACGGCAACGTCGTTTTGACGATGACTGTCAAATGTTTATGGACGACGTAGTTTTATTATATTAAATTAAATAAATTAAACTGTTATCAAATGAAAATATTTTTTTAATTTTTGGCGATATTCAATTAGTTAAAATACGAAATGGCTCTTTCAAAATATATCTCTTTCATACTCGTTTTTTCCTATCGTTTTCTTTTCCCAGTCCATTAGCTCTTCGTGCACGAAGAATTTTTTTAGATAGAACTTTTTGTCTATTTCCACTATTTCGATATATGCAGTAATCGTTATTGAAAGTAATAGCGTTTCTCGCTTCGTACACGTGATTTCGACACTTCCGACACATATAAAGCAATCGACGTACCTAGATAATTGCACGTCATTCTTCCCGCTTTCGTCGTTCCCTCTTTCATTCCTCTTTTATCCGAACAAAAAGAGTTGGGATTTATCCGGACGGGCGCGAGGTGAATCCATGAGATTAGAAGAAAGATCCGTTAATTGGACGACGGGGACAGATACCGGTAGCCGCAAATTGGATTGCCTCATCCTACCTCGCCGCGCTTACTTACTATACCGTCGATATCGATTATAGTCGTAATGGTATGTAATAGCTGTGAAAATCTAGCGTGAACGGCTGGCGATTTTGATAAACGAGGAACAACGAGTGAACGCATTATTGGAAAGCGTTGATTAATAAATCAGAAATTCGCGATTCTCTTTGCGTGCGTTGTCGAACATTTTATCCTGTGCCGTGCAATTCAATTTAATAAACGCGCGCGTCTCTCTCGAAACAATGAACACATGCATTCTTGATTATCCGAATATCGATCCGTTATGAAAAGTAAAGTATTATAAAATTTGCATAACATTCCTAAATATTAAATTTATTGTACGCTATTTCGTTATCTGTAAAAATGCAATGCGACTGGGAAAATAAATAGTAATTACGATAGACTCAAATAACTATGTGAAAGGACAGAAATATTTAATAGAATAATTATTCATATTTTTGCAACTGTGTGACAAAGGGTCCAGTTTATTTCGTTAATCAGAAACTGAAGCAAGTAGGGGAGAATGGTGGCGATTGTAACAAAAAAATTGTAACAAAAAAAAACAGAAATATCTAATGGAATAATTAATAATGTTTTTGCGACAGTGACAAAGTTTATTTCGCTAATCAGGAACTGAAGTAAGTACATATTCTAATAATCACAAATTGCAAAATTTTCAGAAACCTGTTCGACAGGTGCAACTTTGGAAACGAACATGTGGGCTACACGTGTTTTTCAATAGCCCTAACCTTTTCTATACGAATAAGCACCGGCATTTTTCTTCAATAGAAAAGGAAATAAATGATAATTGTGATAGAGATTCAAATAAGTATGTTAAATGACAGAAATATCTAATGGAATAATTAATAATATTTTTGCGACTGTGACAAAGTTTATTTCGCTAATCAGGAACTGAAGTAAGTACATATTCTAATAATCACAAATTGCAAAATTTTCAGAAACCTGTTTCGACAGGTACAACTTTGGAAGCGAACATGTAGGCCACACGTGTTTTTCATTAGCGCTGATCTTTTCTATACGAATAACAATGGCATTTTTCTTCAATAGAAAAGGAAATAAATGATAATTGTGATAGATTCAAATAAGTATGTTAAACGACATAAATATCTAATGGAGAATAATTAATAATGTTTTTGCGACTGTGACAAAGTTTATTTCGCTAATCAGGAACTGAAGTAAGTACATATTCTAATAATCACAAATTGCAAAATTTTCAGAAACCTGTTTCGACAGGTGCAACTTTGAAAGCGAACATGTGGGCCACACATGTTTTCCATTAGCGCGCACCTTTTCCACGTGAATGGACATCGTTTCCGACATATTTCTTCAATTGAATATCTTTTAGTCAAAGCTCTAATAAAAGAGATTGTGTTTTCGATATAGAATACAAAAGATATTTCGACCTGCCTAAGATTAAACGTAAAAGTCTAAAATCATCTTTTAGAAAAGTAAGAACACGTGTGCAGCATCTGGCAACCTACCTGTTTTTAGGATTATATTCAACTCTTTACCTGTTTTTACCTGTAGGAAAAAACGAGTCCATCGTAAATACATCATATTCATTTTGAAACGTTACTGTCAATCGTACACCTTAGATCTTTTCTTTTTTTGTTAACGAGAAAGAAATGTCTATGCACTGCCCTCCATCCTCCCCTCTTCGGGGACGTGTGGGACTTGCAACCACTAAAATCTTTCCGTAGTGTCCCTACCTGGGCTACGTTCGGATACACTACCTGAGTGCTCTCGGGTGTCGTCTTATCCTTGTTTAACACTGAGTGAATAACAAGGATAAAACGATACATGGGAACCCTCGGGTGATGTTTCCGAAGTAGCCCTGGGCGCTAGTCGAGGGGACCGGGGCTCACGTGCAGCATTCTACCGGGTCCCTCCGTGCCCTGCCTAATTAATTAGCTCTATTTTTGGGGGGGGGGGAGGGGGAGCCCCGTACACGAGAAAGCTCCAACCTTACATCTAACATGTGTGGTACATATGAAAAATTAAACTAAATTAAAAATATATATACATCATTACTGTTTATATTAACGCAAATAATGATATTAATAAATAATGTTTACATTGTATATACACTGTTAAATCTATAGTGTCAAATTTAACTTAATGTGAATCGCCACGTAGAAGCACGATCTCATTTAGATGTATTTAATTAATTTTCAAGAAATTAAAATTAAAAATTCCAATATAATTAAAACGTTAACATCTATCTTGCAAAATTGTAAATTTGTAAATTGTTTTTGTAACTTTCACAAAAACTTTCTCCAAACTTTACAATCCAATTTTAGGTACGATGTTTTTACAGACAAAAACTGAATGAAAAATTCTGTTCCGTTAAGATTTTTTTACCAAGCACTTGATCGAAAAAGAATTAACTAGGATTTATCAAGAGGGAGAATGAATGCAAATCAATTAACGAATTCCAAATTTGACAATTAAATTCGCTACTTGAAATAATTTAAATTGCAATGTCAATTTTAGGAATATAAATTTCGAAACTGCATTTTTGATGCGCTTCCTGAATTATCTATAATATATGTACAAGATATCTGGTATAAGCGTAATCTCTTGTGAGCAAGTAGATGCTATCTCTTTCATCGCGCGCTTATTTGCTGTTGAAATTGTGCGGATGCACGCTCATTTGTAGATTTTCAATATTTTATTAATTACTGTAAAAGTTTCGAAACAAATTTCTTTTATTCCGTTTAACCTGCTTTACTGACTCACAAGAGATAAATATTACTATCAGGTACATACATACATAATGACATACAAATTATTGATAAAGTTAAAAATTGAGTATTAAAAGCTTATTAATATTTAGTATTTTTGTAATAAAACTTAATGAAAATATTATTATTAGTAATGCTCTTTTTATAAAGATTTATTTGTTGCATTAAAATATCACAAAGTCTTTTGAAGTTATATTAATAACCATCAGTATGATGATCCTGATGTTATTGATAAATCGGACCGAATGTTATATAAAATTTTAAAATTCTCAGATCTGTTGCTGTTATTGGAATAATTATGAAAAAAGAAGAAAGAGAATCTCTTTTCAAGAGAATTAAACAAGATATCAAACAATAAAAAGTTAATTTACCATTTTTAATAAAAAGTTTTTCCATCTGTGGTCGTTTCTTTACATGGCGTTTTTCGGCCATATGTGTAGGACAATCTCGACAATAATGGCTACGTTTACACCGTGCGCTTAGTCCGCGACCTGTACGATAAGTGTCTTTGTTTAACTTACAAGATAAACAAGGACATCTATTGTATAGGTCGCGACCTAAATGCACGGTGTAAACGTAGCCAATGTGAAGTGTTCGAAAAAATATCTACGACAACATTTGTACCAAAACTTCCCTTGTAACACATGTTGGAAAAATTGAAAAATTATCTTTTTTACATTTTTATATTGTCCAACAAATGTAATATTTAATGAACGTTTCTAGAAATCTTATATTTTATGTTATTAATATGAAATTTTATCTTGTGTTATTATCCGTTGTAAATATTTTATAAATATTTTCCTACAGTTATTCTCTTTCATGAATATATAATAATATAATGAAGACAATAGAACAATTCTAACTTACTTATTTAATAGTGATGTATTATCCTCCTTGAATTTTAAATATGAAAACAGCCTCGTATATAAAGTTTTCATAAAGTTAGTTCAACGAATATTGATTAAAGTTAATTGAATTTTATGTGAGCGGCTACTGATACATGTACGATTGTGAATGCGACAAAAGATTTTATTGAAAACGTATCGATGAGGCTTTTTGAGACAATTTCATCGACGAATATAAAAATATTACTGTTTTCTAATTAATTCTCGTACAATATCGTATAATGTCGTATAATACGTACAGAAAAATTAATTACATTTTATAAAAACGTTTTACCGAAGCGCAGATTTTTCTTTCCAACGGAAAACCGGAGTCTTACCTTCGAGAGGTAGCGTTATAGCAAGTAGTAATATAAAATAACTACTGTTATAAAATCTCTGGCAAGATCGTTTTTATTACTATCGTCCTTTGGACTTCAGCTTGCCCTCTCGAAAGTCGAGGAATACATACAAAAAGTACGTATACCACTAAGGAATTTCTTGACCCTCCGAGCTATAAGGGTGGGGCTTAAAATAAGGGTGGTGCTTCTCGCCTATCCCATCGAGAAACAGCGTTGGTCAGCAGCAGGGAGAGCGGCGAGTCACTCCAGAATAAATCTTAGTCGAGATTTAAACGCGCGACACGACCTGTCCTTTTTTCGTTTTTTCCCGTCGTTCTGCTAACATCGACAGATTCTCTTATAATCGTTTTGCGGCAGTAATCTTTTCAAATCTCAGCGCAACATTGATTTATTAATAACACGCATTCGGTCGTCGTAGCATTTCTTAACATACGCGTGCTCGGAACTGATGATTAAGTAATTTCGATATGCCGTCGGCGACACGTACGGCATATCATAAGTGGTGTCAGAGTTCAACTAGTCGTGTTAAGAAGAGTACATATAGCATGGCACAGGAAAATTTCGAATATCGATCAACTGCACCAAGAAAAAATCTTTTTATCCCAAATTGGATGGTTAAACACAAACAGAAAGAAGATCGGGAAGGTATAACAGTTATGTATACGATCCATCGTAAATATAAATTCAGGTTTTCATAAATGTTCGAATATGTAAGTACACGAATTATTTGAAATAATTGCTGTTCAATTGTCCAAATAAAAGCTTCACGTTTAAAAAATCAAATTTACTTAAATCGGTGAATTTGCTAATTTTGATTGAAACGATGTGAGTTATATAAAACACATGTGTTATTTTTCCGTATATTCTTTCCGTATAATCAAGTGCGTAATATAAAAATAAAATGGAAATCTTTAGTACAGAAAAAGATAAGATATTGAAATTTTTGAAATGTTCGTCGACGTGAAAAGAAAGGCTTGCATAATCAAAAGAATAAGCATAATGCAAAAATAATTTTTGTAAATTCCAATAAGGACATTTCTCATTGTGAAAACATTCTCACTTTATACATTAATAATATACAAATTTTAAACTTATTTATTTTTTTCTGTATGACTATAAAATACATGAAAAATAATTTTACTTTCACCCGCTCATTTTTTTATTGTAATTTTGATAAATTTTGATACGTTATATACTGCGTCATCATTTCTCTGTAATATCTATTAGTAAATTTTGTGAATTCACTGATATTGAATTAGATTTTTTAAAATCGGAATTGTTCAGTTGATCATATTTAAATAAATGGTTAAAAAGTTATTTCAGATAATTCGGTATTAAATTATTCGGATATTTACGAGATTAATTAATAATTCGTTTCTTTGTATCGCTTTATTACAGCATTACGTTTCTTTTACAAGAAAATATAAAAATAAACAAATAAATCTAACTGAATAGAGTAACACTTCTCTCTTTCTTTTTTTAAATAAATAAATGAAATGAAGACAAAAAAGTGTGAAACTTAAATCCTAATCGGTATTCGTTCCAAAATTTCTTTAATTGACAGGTCTAGTATACTTTAAATTAATGTATTTTTCCTGAAACCTAACATAATTGAACTCTAAAAATTTAAGAAATAAGATTTTATAACATAAAATTAGACATGTAAAGTTATGAAAAATATTTCTTATACACGAGAATGACAAGTAACATTGTTTCCAATCCTTGGTTATAAACAATTCTTCATAACCTAGTTGAAGAAATGCAGCCTAACATTTTCTTCAATTCGTAAAAAATTGTTTATAACCTGGGCTTGGAAGTAACGATGTTACTTATCGTTTTTGTTTATAAATATTGTTTACAATTTTATATATCTAATTTTAAGTTACATATACTCTTATTCCTCGAATTTTAACTTTGAAAATAAAACAAAAATAGTTCAATTATGTTAGCTTTCAGGGAAAATACATTAATTTAAAGTATACTGGACCCGCGAATGTCAATTAAAGAAATTTCGGAGCAAATATCGGTTAGAATTAATCTAATAATATTAATACACTAATAAAGATATGTCTAATAATTTTAAATAAATATTTAAAATTAATTTTCTTGAAATTGAACTTGAAAAATCGTTTATTCGAAATTTCATATTTCAAATGAAACTTCCGATTGTTAATTCCAATGTAATATAAATTTAATTATCATACATAATTTTCAATGCATATTTAATTGTAATATTTAATCTTCACCCTTTCTCTTTTTCTAATTAGTCAACGAAATTACACTAATTTTGTAGTAAAAGATCAACTTTGCAGTAATGCGCACACGTGGCTCAGCGCAATACAAAATGGCGTCTCTGGCCAGGAGGCACCTCTATGGACGATTGTTCTCGAAGATCTTGCGATCGCAGTGTAACAATACACAGTTTTCTCTAATGAGAAAACAGTTTATTCTCGGAGTACAGAGTCACTTTTCCTCGGACCTGTTCATTTCCGACGGCCTGCAATTTTCCCGGTAATGCAACGAGCGCGCACGAATGTTTGAGTGCAGTGCGATTTCTGCGAATGTGCGAAAAAAATAACCTACGTCGAGTTACGTACATTACCTTGAAAATGACATTTCCAAGTAGCGAAACAATACATACGTAAATTCGTCGCGATGTTGCGTAAGGCTTCCACTTGGCATTTTGCTAACTGTTCAACGATATAGATGTTTGAATCAGTCATCTCGAGCCGAGTGTTCATAAATTTGTTTAAAAATTTTAAAATAAATAAACTTTTTCATATAAAAGTGATACACTTAAACAGAATATGTGATAATGTTTTCTATTCTATTGTGATAATATTTTCAATTTTTGTTACAATATTTCTCTCTGCGAAAAAAATTATTCCTACAATTTACTTAACGAATTTGAAAACTGACAGATCATTAGCAATTCAATAATCTTTCATATTTGTTAATTACAAACGGAAAGATTTTAATTCTATTTTAGAAACTAACTGTTAAATTTTGTCTTGAACTATCACTTTTGCATCAAGCGAATTTCATAGATAAAATTTCTGTAGAGCAAATGGGATGATTTAGAAGGATTTAGTAATTACATTATTTCAGAGAATTAGCTGAAAAAATTAATTTTTTTCTAATATTTGGAAAAAAATCATACACAAATATCGAAGTATATTCTCTAAAAGTGAATATTATTATTGATTTTTTTTCAATGCTACACGTATAACTGATATAATCATCAGCGAATATTTGCTAGAGAAGATTGGAGATACACGTGTAATTAATATATTCGTATCACGTGTAATTAATATATCCATTTTAATTCGTGTAATTTTTAATACACGGTTATACAGATACTGAAATACATGAGTTGATACATTGACGATACATTGAATTGCGTTTCAATTTGCAAAAAATAATCTCTAAATCATCAGATTAAGACTGTTCGAAAATTCATTGCCAGTGTTGAAAATGTATAGTATAACGTGACGTAAACTGTAGATTTTCAGCGCTGGCAGTGAATTTTGGAACACAGCCTAAGATAAAGATCATAACCTTTAAAAGTGAATCAGTATATTATTACTGAAAAACAGTAAATATTTGCTGATGATTACATCAGTTATAAATGTAGCATTGAAGTCACTGATTCACTTCTATAGAGAGTATCGTTTTTATTTTTGTATTATATGATTTTTATATATATAAATGAGAGAAAGAGAGAGAGAAAAGAAAAGAGAGAGTAACTTTTCTAAAATAAACAAGAAGACAGAGTAGACACGCTCTGATACGCGCTTGATAAAAATACCTATCTAAGGAAATCGAGAGGTGTTAAGCATCGGTTGGAACTGTCACCGAAGCAGAGAAGAAGCGGCAAAAAAATGCATTATTCAAGCGAATTTCCATTCAAGAGAAGTCCGGGTAGCTACATCGTTAGGTTGCTCTCTCGCCGGCGCTTTAATGACGGTTTGCTCCCTTTGCTTTCGTTTCTTATAACAAGAAGCTTCGACGTCGTCGTTACGCGGCACTCGCGCCGTATCACTCGCGAATAATGACGTGGTCAAAATCCCTTTCGCATCGACTACGCGTTTTGGAGAATACTTGAGGAATTTACTTCAAACTTCCGATTTGTAACGCAAAATATTTTTGAAAAAATTAATTATACAAATATTTGTGTTTTACAGGAATTCTTTTTTGTGTGCACGCAAGGGGATGCATACACGGAAAGAACAATTTTGCTCACATATTGAAAATTTTAAATGAACATAGATCTGTAAATAACTTTAGTTAATATTTTTCACAATAAAATTATTTATAGGTTTTAAGATGCTTATCTCAAAATTAGATTATTAAGATCTTTCTAAGATACCTATAAGTACCAATATTATTATATTGATTGTTAGTTTAATTTGTAATATTACTACTCTAGTTCTATTAGGACTGCGTTTCAAGACAGGAAATTAAACTCGGTGCGCAGTTTGTAAGATTAAATGTATATATGTATATACATATAAAGTCACACCGAATTATTTTAGCACTAATAAAGATACAGTTCCACCGTTTAAGGCCTCCATTTCTTATTTGTTGTGTACATATATATTCACGTTATGATTTTAAAAGATACTTTGTTTAATACTGAAAATAACTTTATTGAACCATCAAAATAATTATGTAGAAATCTCAAACATGATGTGCAATGATACAAAAAGTTTTGATTCTATCAATTTAAGCATTCTCCATAATTATTTTTATGGTATAAAAAAAATTATTTTCAGATCTGTATTCGCTAAATTTTTAAATATTTCAACAAAACCGCCCTTTTCCTGTAATTTAAGATGCTTTTTATAATATCTTTGATAATCTAATAAAGAAGGTGATAGACTTTGTAAGTTTATTATATATTGAACTATTTTCAATAAAAATTTCGTATAAATATGTTCATAAGAAATGTCTATTGTATGTAAGAAAAATTAAACTGCACGTAAGTAAAAGAGAAAGGGAAAAAATGTTGATACTTTATTCTACGTAAATTTGCGCTTTAGATTTGTATAAAGCTTCTATCTAAGTTACAGTAAACATTCAATAATTACATTGTGATCTTCTATTAAATTTAAAGTAAAAAATTTAATAATTAAATTTTGATATATTAATTAAATATATAGCCAATTTAATTTTTAAATATTTTCAACAATATAATAAATTTAAATATTTTGTTTGATACATGAGAGTAATCACGTTTGATATTTTTCACACTCTATAATTTCTTTTTCCTTTATTCGAGCCTTTATTCTTTGAGATATTTTTATCAAATAGGTACGAGCTGAAATTACGTAGCGGTGGTGCACGATTGTTCGAGTGCAAATTTTTTACCGATTTATACTTTTGAAATTCGTCACGCGCTCGCAAAGTTGCGGGAAATTAAAAAAAATATTCGTAGTCCCAATTTTACGGGTTATATGCGATGTGTCCATAGAGACGGTTCTATTTCATCTGGAAAAAATGTAATTCAGCTTGGAAGCTTTGAACGTGATTTCGAAATAAAGTCACGACCGCCAATATTGCAAGACAAATAATTGCGCCTGCAAAATTCCGATCTCTACGGGGCCAATGACCTTTCCGGTTATCCAGGACGATTTTCCATGAAGCATAAAAAGTTGTATGAAATTTTTATCGCCTGCACATGAGCAATGTCGCAGATATGAAGCATTATTCACATTAGTTTGAGAAAAAGCAAAGCTGTAACAGATATAGGCAAATATGAAACGTTTCAGAATTGCGAGAAAGGTGTGACAATTTTATAGGATTCTGCACATAATACAAGGAACGTACATATTTTCCAGCCGATCGGCACTGCCAGGATATCGGGTGTTACGTCGGCATTTCCGCCGGCGACATTAACGATAACGATGAATTGCGATTACGACGAGCGTAGAGATCGAACTCCGTGTAGTCAACTGCGTAGCGGAGTTAAGTTAATTCAGCTGGGCACGCTGATAATGCAAGTACCTTACACTGTCGTTTGTGCAATTCGCGGTTCGTGTTATTGCTGCATCGATTTTGTATGCACGCGCGTAGATCGCGCATGCCTAGCCCATCTGGTCGCGCGTGCGAATCCCTAATGCCACTCTTGACGTATTAAGTTCTATCCTTAAGACCGACATGCGTACACACGCGCGATAACATCGAGGAATTACGAGCTACCTCAATTTTGTTCAAGTGTTCTCTTTAGGAAATGTAAGTTATATATTATAAAATAAATTACGAACAATTTTACGTATTTTTGTCAATTTAAAAACAAATTATTATAAATGTAATTTGAATAATATATTATATATTTTTTGGGAGGTTAAAAACCTCCTATTTCTTAATTTTGTAATTAAAGCACTTTAGGCCCAGTTTTTCATTTTCTAATTAACTTGTTGTTAGACTTAATCTGATAATAATGTAAAAACTGTAGTGAGTAACTGTAATTTATTTTTATTTTTCTAGATGTGGTTATTATCACTAAACTGATGATTTTGTAGTGAGTAACTTTTATTACATACTACACCATCAGTTTAGTATTAATCATATGGCGAATTCGGCACACATGCACTGATTCCGCTCTAGTGTTGCTCTGACATGGTGCGAGTGCAGAACCACTTTGGTGCTATGCCAAACTGTACTGTCAAGAAACATCGGTACAACATTTCTTGAATTCGTTTAGTTCATTCAGTTGGTTCGAATATAAATTCAGCACTACACTGGGTCAGTTTTCATTTGCCGAATATAACAATCTGAATGCATTGATACAGTGCGCACAAGCTGAATGTTGTGACACTGAAAAAGTTCACACTCAGTGCGTATTAGTGCAGTTTTTCGAATCTGCTAAGATAGCTAGAAATTAATCATAGCTAGAAAAACACAATTTTTAAATTACCATCAGATTAAGTCTAATCGCAAGTTAATTGAAAATAAAAAACTGGGCCTAACCCAGTGAGAAATGACAATGGAACCGACGTCGATTCGACATCGAAATCATCGAATCGACGTCAAATCGATATCGATTCCATTGTCATTTCTCACTAGGAAAGTGCTTTTATTTCTAAAACTATTATCATCAATTAAAATTTTTTATCATCAAGTTAAGTCAGGTTAATTCTAAATCACACAACCAGAAAACAAAAAACCGGACCTTAAAATTTGAAAAATCTTTAAAACTTAGATAGTAATAAGTAAATGAATAACAAAATCTGCACAAAAGCAAATGGTTTAATTAAATTTAAGTTAAAATAAAATTTTTTTAAACTAAATGTTGAGAGAGAGAGAGAGAGAGAGAGAGAGAGAGAGAGACAGCAGAATAAAAGAAGCTGTTTACTTATCTATTTCTATATGAGGATTATAATAACACTATTACACAACTAATAAAATTCTAATGAAATACATATTTTTTAAATATACATATATACGTATGTTTAATAAAAATTATTTTTTTCTATTTGTAGACAGCAACTCTTCCTCGGATACATTGGATTTGAGCTCGCATTATCATAATCATAACAACAATTCGAACGGCATCACTAACTCTACCACGTCCGGTGGTCTGCAAGAAATCGAGATGAAAGAGAAAAGCAAAAACGCAGCGCGATCGCGCCGCGTTAAGGAGAACCAGGAATTTTTTGAGTTGGGAAAGCTGCTGCCACTTCCAGGCGCTATTACTACGCAATTGGACAAGGCCAGCATTATCAGGCTAACTACCAGTTATCTCAAGATGAGAGCCGTTTTTCCTCATGGTAACGAATATGCCTATTTGGTAAATCTCGCTTTTATTTGTTATAATTAAGTCTTTTATATTAATCGATCAATTAATGATTAATACAGTAAATAATAGTATATTTATCAACATAAGTTACAACATTACTTATTTAGCAAAATTAATTTAAACGATTAATCAAAACGATTGTACTATCCAAACTGCAGTAATTGAACGATAATAGTCGCAAATCAGTCTGCGCTCTTTTTTATTTTTCACCAATTGTAGAGCTGGTTACTCATGAATTTAGCAACCGGACTCTTACGCGCAAAGGGCAAATAGTATCGGATGAGATGGATGTGATTGCGCACTTAATGCATTGTTAGTCCCCGGCGCTTTGTAAGCAAAGCATGGGGGCTGTTATAGTGTTACAATGGCCTCCCCAGTTCGATTCCCCCTCTCACGACATCGGCGAATTGAATTTCAAGTGGCTGCATCCCTCTAGAACGACCGTCTTTATTCTCGGAGAAAAAGAGACACGGCGTCCTCACGACGACGCTTTTAAGGGCGCTTCCTCGCGCGCTTTGTCGAAAAGCGAGCGTGAAATTTCTCGAGAGGCCGATCGTCGTCGATTATTATCACAAGATTAACCCCTTACAATCCAAAACAACCGTCGGAAGTAAATCAATATTAATTGATTAAAATAGGGAATAATGTCGATTTATTAATTATATGATAATGACAATTTCTGCAACACAGATATTCAAAGATAATATCGATATTATTCGTCAAATCTCGTTGGATCCATTTTTAACGGTTCCTCACACTCCAGTCTATACTTCACACTCGTTATATTGAATTCCAATGATGTAAAATTTTTGATGCAGCGTGGCGATAGCAAAGACTTTGAACCAGGGCTGTTTCTCTCTTTGAGATGGATCGAGCTGTCTGTCAAATACACGCTATTGTACATTGATATAATAATAATAAGGATCGTAAAATCTGACACGTGTCGTGTATTGAAACAGCATGATCGACAATTCTTCCAAGGAATGTGTTGATGATCAAACTTGAAGAAAATATGTTCCAGAACATGACGTTTGAAATGTCGCATTCGAATATGAACACGTGACACGTGACATGAGACTCTCGAAATTTATCATGAGAGCGAATTTAATTTATCTTTAAATTAGATTTTGACTTCTTCGAATATTAACGCGTATTTTTATGCGTTTCAATTATTCAAAAAGCATTTTTAATTTGCTTTCGTTTTCTTGCTTATCTCTTGATTTTTCATTTATTAACGTGTTTCAAATAATGTTTAAGAAAAATGGAATAAAAAACTTCATTGGTAAGAAGACGATCCACAATTTTCGCAAAATCTTACATGACGACAGAAAATGCTTCTGTTATATTACTATAATTAATGCATAGCCACGTTGTTGTAGATTTAATTATATATTATGTATGAAATATCACCACGAACATTCATATCGGTATATCATAGAAAATCAGAAAGAGATCGGAATATCGGATTTAAATTCTTTTAAATATTTACCCTTTTTAATACAAATGTTAAAAATTCCCATATTTAAAAAACTACAAAAAGCAATAAGAACTTTAATTTATAAGAAGTCAATTATTCATAGAAATTATTACTGTAATTATAATTTGAAAAGTGTAAATTTAACAAAAATTATGCAGACGCAATAATCAATACATTTTATCTAGAGAAAGTATGTACACCTTCTAATGGGCGTATCTTTGCGCATTCAATATTAAAAGCAGAAGACTGATTCCTTCGAATCAATTTTTCAGGTCTAGGAGACGAATGGGGTGCCGCGCCACCGCCCACCAATTCCAGAGAGACTGCCATTAAGGAACTCGGTTCGCATCTTTTACAAGTGAGTGATTGTTATTCACATACCCTCACCAATTCATAACGCAAATATCTAGTATACATTTATATTTTCTGTTGAAAATTAGAAAATTTAACGATTTGAAAATACGCTTACTTATTAAATTCATGTGTGAAAGTAAATCAATTCCATGATAACGAACTATTTCTAATTGCAGACACTAGACGGCTTCATCTTTGTCGTGGCACCGGATGGAAAAATTATGTACATAAGCGAGACTGCTAGCGTACACTTAGGTTTGTCGCAGGTGGGAGATATCCTCTCATTTATTTAATTAATTAATAATTCAATTTTGGCAATTTTTTTTAAGAACAAATGTATCAACATTTTACACAATTACATTTGCATGTTTGAACAATTCAACTATTTATCTTTAAGTATGTAAAGAAACATGAAGAAAAAGAAAAAAGCAAATATGTTAAAAGTACATTTTATATGTAATATTTGATCAAATCTTTTTCGCGCAAAATTGCATTATTATGTGTATCATATTATCACATCGTGTACATATGTTACATTGCTATATCAAGTAAGGGAAATTCGCATTAATCCCGCAACTATTGACGGAAACTGTTCGTATGTGCAGGTGGAATTAACAGGAAACAGCATATTCGAGTACATTTATCCGGAAGATCGCAATGAGATGGTTTCCGTGTTGAATCTTCCGCAGAGTCCAGCGGATCTAGCGGGTTTCACTTTCCCGCCACCGAATTCGCGAGGTGAAATCGAGCTGGAACGTGCCTTTCTCCTCAGGATGAAGTGCATCTTGGCGAAAAGGAATGCGGGTCTTGTTACGGAAGGATACAAGGTAAATAAAGAAGAAGAGTAAAAGGAGATAAATTTTTATAAAAAGCTGGATCACATGCAATCTGGTAAATTATTAGAACTTCACAGAACGTAGAATTTTTAGTAAGTTACTAGATCGCAAGTGATCTAGCACGCAAAATAGCATTGTATTCTTTAGACTTAATCAATTTAGAATGATTGAAACAAGTTTAAATTCCACGTGTACTGCACTGTTAAATCTGCATTGAGAGAAAACGAAATAGTTCCAGCAACTAAATAAATTTGGTAACTTTTGCAATTGAAGTACCTGTAACTAGTTTTACAAAGTAATAGAAACTAAAGTAGTGCTGAATATTATAAAAATGTAGTCACGGTAACAAATTGTATGAACTATTAATTGTGTATGCACTATTAATTGGTACTGAAATAGTGACTCAACTACATTGAGTAGTTACTTGGACTTCATGCAAATAGATATAACAATTACATTTTTCTAGTTTAGACAAAAATTTTTAAAGTGTCGCTCAGTACGAGTAGTACTGTCACCAGAGGGACGTAGCGGAGTTCAGTTTCTCCTAAGAGGGAAACCACTCAGCTTACAATAAAAGGCGCAGCGTTGGTTTCAAACTTGGAAGACAAAAATAAATAAGAAATGCATACACAAATTTGTAACTATGTATTATAAAGCTTTAATAAGAACAATAAGTAAATTAAGTGAACTAAGAAAATATAATAATATTAACCATTTATAAATTGTTTATATGGTTAATGTACTATATTTTCTTAGTTCACTTAATCTAGTATTCTTATTAGAATTTAATAATATGTATATAGTTGAGGCGCTATTTCACTACAAATTTATAGTTACTGATACAACTTTTTTCTCTGAGTGTGTAGTATCAAATTTAACTTAATGTGAGTCGCCACTGCTCCTACTCAATTATCGTTACTTTATACTAAAACAATGATTATATTTGACACTATATACACAGTGTCAAATTTAATCGTTTTAGTATAAAACACATTCGTTTAGTATAAATCACATTAGGTTAAATTTGACACTATCGATTTAACAGTGTGTAACTATCTGTAGTATTATAATTTGACTTATTATTATACTAAAGATAAAATTATATTATAGTAAAGATAAAATAAGTAGTGTGCTAAGTGTAAATAGGAAATGTTTTGCAAATCTCACTTTTTCGAAATACGAATTAAAAAATTAAAATAAAAATCATTTTGTGACTTCGAGAATAAATTAAATATAAGCATTATAAATCAAATATAAATATTCTATATAAATTGCCTATATTAAGCTCCCGCGGTTGTTAGCGCGTAAATAATATGTACATTTAAAAGCGATAAGATATAATTTGCAAACAATTGAAATATACTTATATCAACGAACTTAACTGCAAACGACTCTGAATAGTCTTCTCCAGTGCGATAATCAATGTTGATAGTTTGTACTTGACTTTCACACTCTAGAGTATTCAGTTAACTCTGTGTGTGTGTGTTGGCAAATTATATCTCTTATCGCCTTCTATCACTGTTAAATCTATAGTGTTAAATTGAATCTATAGTGTTAAATTGAATCTATACTGCTTACATTGTTATTTTATATACTAAAATAATGGTTAAATTTGACATTATATGGTTTCAAATTTAACCATTGTTTTAGTATAAAATAATAATATATTAAGTAAGAGCAGTGGTGACTTAAATTAAATTTAAGTTAAATTTAATACCTACTATAGATTCAACAGTGTAAATATATGTTATTTACACTGTAAATATCTATTATTTACGCACTAACAGCCGCAGAAGCTAATATAAATAATTTATATTTAACAAATTAAAATTTTTTAAAGTAATATAAGCTTACGACAATAATTAAAAAATGGGAAACAGTGATTGTTCTTTATAAAAACATGAGAGAAAGAGAGAGGAAAAGAGAAGGGAAAGGAGTTAAATACAGTTTCGTTGTTTTATAATCCGACATTTATGACAGATAAAAACAGATAGAAAGGATATGTGTGAATTGCGGTTAGTATTTTTATATTATATATATACAAAATCGTAAAAGATAAATACTAAATAATAGATGATCTGGTTGACTAAGTAGGGTTGTAATTGTCCCAGTCACGTTCAGTTCTAGTCAAAAGGGAAGCGCAACGGACAGATGGTAAAAACTTGCATCTAATCTACCTAAGAAAACACTTTATGCTTTTCATGCATTTCTCTTTCAATTTTTTTCAACAACTTATTAATAACATATATGTTTATAATATATCAATACATACATAAAATAAATTTATATTTAATACATAAAATAAATTAAATTAATATATATCAAATTAAAACATATCAATATATCAAATATCAATGTATTACGAAAAAATTAAAAAAAAATCACATTATATTTAAATCTGTATTTAAAAATACAACAAAATGTTGTAACATCTATATTGTTCTAAAATAATAAATAAAAATGATAAAAATAGAACATAAATTGTAATATGCTTTATATTAATTTTTTAATAGCTTTATTATATTATATAAATCAATTAATCTTTAAAATTAATTAAATAAATGTTTACTAATATTGTTCGCAAATTCTTAATTAGTGAATTAAATTAAAAAATGGCTATTTTAAATATTATAAGTATATAATGTTAATATGTTAAACAATATATCATTATATTATTAATTATATTATTATGTTATATATGTGTAAAACTTCGCATTTGAAAAATAAAGTCGAGGTGCAATAAAAATAATTTTTCTTCCATTACTCTCTTTCTCTCAAACAAGCTATAAACATGCGTGCAACGAGAATCAATTTCAATCAATAAGTTATATTATCAAAACTATTAATCAGATTTATGCAATCTACCGTGCAAATGCGAAAAATCGCATATAGACATTAATCCCGATTTATGAATGGTGATGCCTTAATTTTCCGAAATCGAGTAAAACTGTCCGCATTAACTTCCCCCGTGTATCGTTAAACTTTCGACATATGCTCGGGCAATAACGGATGCTATTGTTCTGAAACGAAGGGAGGCGACAAGAGGAGGTAAAGGGACTTGCGATGTACCTTACACTTGCAATCCTCGTAGAAGAAAATGTTTGACAAATAGCTCGTTCTGGCCGCAGGACTACGATGACGTTAACCCTCGACGAAATCGCGCATAAAGATCCCCAATGGTGTCAAGCATACAGTCATGAATGCAACCCCTACGAGTTGTTAGATCAACCGAGAGAGCCTTGGGGCTAGGGCGAATTTATCCCTATGGTACTTACACGCACAAAAGACGGATTGTAGTTGGCTTTTCTTTTATCGAGACGCGCGAACGGAAATGTTCAGATTAACAATTGCGTGAAATTCGAGTGAGAATCAAGAGAACTTGTTCCGAGTGCTTATTTGAGGGTAATATCGATAAGTCTTTTGAGAAAGATATTTAAAGACTCGATCATCCTTGATCTCATGATACAATTTATTCGCATCTGTTTGTCTTAAACGCTAGTGGCGTTTTTAAAGCTGCTAAAGCTTCGGTGCAAGGATAAAGTTGAGAAGGGGCTCAGGCATTACTATTAATTCAAGGCAATTCTTATACAGCACAGATCTTTTCTGCAATATTGCAGCAAAAAATTCATGAATGTTCACCACGCACCGGGGCCTGTAGGAATCTCACGGCTTGCTTTTTAACATTCTCTTTGTGTCATATCTTTTTCATTTAAACAGACGACACTTGGTGCAAAGAGACGCTAATAAAATGATCTAATCCTGATTAGCGCTTATAATAAGCCAATACGAAACCATACAAGAAAATTAGTATCTGACCTATCACAGAAATCCAATAGACCAGCGTGACAGCCATCTACAGGAGCCGCCGTGTTCTGACTGTCCACACTGAAAGAAAAGATTGGCTGG
>NW_017257470.1:430625-458178 GCF_001594055.1 Mycetomoellerius zeteki | reverse complement strand
GCTGTAGCTAATTAAAAATGCTATGCCATATTTTACCATCTAATTTGCTGCAGCAGCCAATCTTTTTTTTCAGTGCAGTACTGAAAATTTATTTGTAATGTGAATTATAGACTTTTAATACTGGTAGTATATATTTAATACTGGTAATATATATCAGAACATAATTTCCAACTTAGCAATCAGCAAGGTCACCAAAACAAACAATCAGAGTTGGCAAACGTTACTTTTCAGTTACTTTGTCGTTACTTTTTATAGTAAACAATTTGATGACGATGTTGCAAGTAACGGGTTATATATATATAAAATATATATGTATAACGCGTTACTTGCTAACCCTGCAAACAATCAATCAATGCAAGCAATTCAACAAGCAAAAATGCATCATGTTCGCACGCTTTAGCTTACTTTGTTCAACCAAACACGCGTGCGCGCGCGCGAATACGCTACCGATGTGAGATTATGAGTAGTCAACCGCCCTCGTGTCAAATTCTGCTCTTCTTTAACTCCCTTCGAGTCCTTTTCGCGTCACAATGCGTGTCGATGCACTAGGATTGCATACGAGGTGATGTATGCAACACGGACATAATAAAGGGCTTATTTGCTTCACAAATTCACCCTGCACTCGAAACCAGAGCGTGACGTTCAGCGAATCTTTTTTCGCGTCATCAGTCATTCAATTAAGCAAGAATTGTTAATTTACCGTTGTTCTACGCGAGTATCTGTACTTCAACCGCAGCGCGCGAGGGAATCGCTTGAGTGTCGTACTTTACACACTCGGCCAAGAAATAACGTCGCGAATGCATCTCGAACCGCGAGTATGCATCAATGACGCTTTATGCACTCTAAGAATATTTATCGGAATGGATGGCACGAAAGAAAACAAAAAAATATCCAGATGTTTACTTAAAAGAATTTTGCTAATGTGCACATCAGTTTCTTTTTTTCCATTTTTCTCAGATATTATTCAAAGATATTTTTAATCGATGTTAAAAGATATATAAATGAAATTTCGATTAAAAAAAAATTTGTGAAGAGAGTAGTACTACATCTGTCTCTCTACAATCTTTAGAGTAGATTCTAATTCTAATTTTAAAGAGTGACAAAGAGTAATAATTGAGTCAATAACAGTCTTGAAAAAGATTGGCTTAATTATTAATTTTTAAGAATGAAATTTCACTCTTTAGAGTTAGATTCGAAAGATTTTAAAGAGGTCACTTCTGATTTTATACCATAAGAATATATTATACAGAATGTTCCAGAAGGAAAGATCAATATTCTGAGAGGTATCAGTCTGTTCATACGAACGTGTATCTTATGCTGAATATGGTAGTTTTCGAGATTGAACATGCAGTTGCAAAATTACTGTTATAAGAAAGAGATACTAAATATTTTTTGTAATAATTCATTGTTTAAAATGACAATCTTTTACAATAATTTTTAAAATAATTTTGTAATTTTATAATAAAATTACAAAAATTCCATTGTTAACATCAATGCATGAACATTCGGAAGAGGACACACATTTATATGAACATTTTTACCAAAAATAACCGATATTCCCAGAATATTGACCTCCTGGAACATCCTGTATAGTCCATGAATAGAAATTTTTTAGAAAATAAATAACAGAAAATTAAATAAAATGCTATCATTAAAAAATCTAATATATCGTCTAATTTGAAAGATTTAAAATTATATAACAAAATTATATATTCATATAATAAAATTATATAAATAGTCTTTGAGAAACTTGAAAACACAAAATATACATTGGCAACCATTTTGATTTGGTATTTCAGGTCATACACTGTTCTGGTTATTTAAAGTGCGTCGTAGAGGCTCCCATTGGATCTGAATACGAGGACGGTGTTGGACGGTGCATCCGTAATGTCGGTCTAATGGCCGTCGGCCATTCACTGCCTACAAGCTCCATAACCGAAATTAAATTGAACCACAATATGTTTATGTTCAGAGCGTCACTCGATCTGAAACTCATATTCCTCGATGCAAGGTAAGATTTTTTTTGCTGATAAAGATATATGTAATTTTTTTCAATATTCTCTTATAAAAATTATCAAATTTCTTATATCAATTATCAACAAGATTGCTCTTTTATATTTTTTTTCATATAATATATAATATTATAATTGTGAATTCGCGAAATGGATTATCATTTACTATATGCTTATATTGTCTACAGGAAAAAGATTCGTGTAAACTTAACATAAACAATACGTAAATATTCTATGTAAACGTAATCTCAGAGTTATTTTATATTTTTAAAATTACGTTTACATAGAATATTTACATTATGTTTATAAATTATAAATCTTTTTCATATAGACACTACAAACAATAAATGTATAATGTGTATAAAAATTATTATAAACTGAATAATACACTACAAAAAGAAGTAATTAAGTCTCATGACTATTAATATATCTAATTTTAATACTGATAAATAAAAATATATATAAGCGAGATAGAAGCTTAGTTCAGTCTAATGCAACGATAAAGAACATACGTTTCGATAATCTTAGATTGTTTACATAGATAACACGTAAAACATAATTTATATTGTATATACACAGATGTAGATTATTATATTTTACGGGTAAACGAACAATCTTGCGTAATCTTAAAATATACGGCACAAACCTGGATCAGAGATAGAATCCGGTAGAAGAGAGAGTGGAGGAATTGCGAACAGGGAGTAAACGCGAACGACACTATTATCTTATATTAGAATAGATAGTGATAACCTCTTATTTCTTGCATCCAGTGAATAATCCGATATATATTCAGTGCTATAATACGTGATCGCAGAAAGCACACACGATTTAAAGTAAATACAATTACATATTTTCAATGATTTTGATGTAAGGGAGAATAGGAGAATTGCAAATGCTTAAGAAAAAAAGTTAAAAAAAGTCAACGATTATTTATGAATTATAGAAGTCAAAGGATATTGATTTTAAATCACAATAATTAATATTTGTATATTTACAAATATTAATTAATTTAATTTTAAATAAAAAACAAAACTAATTCGGCATTGTCTCAAGTGAGGGCAATAATTCCAAATGGCAAGATAATCGATAAATAATCATTAACTTTATTTAACTTTTCTCTTAGAGTTCGCAATTCTCCTATTCTCCCCTATCTGACGACTATAAAATTTATCTTTCTCACACAAAGCTACGTGTAATCCCTTTATCATTAATCCTTATTAATTGTATCTAAAACGTGAAGATCTTTCAGTTAGAACAAATAATAAACCAGAAGATTGTGTCCAGCGTAGAGATATGAATAAAATGCAATATAATACTAATATTATGATAACATTATTATATTTAAGTTCAAATATAATGTTTATATAGTATAAAAGTCAGAGCAAAAAAATTATTTCTTAAATAAATCTTTTTTTCTGGGGCCGGATCCCTCACGTTGCTGAAGGAAGCGAGCGGTGTTGACTCGAGCACCGGGACACAGTGGATTATTTATTTCCAATGTAATTATAGTTGGGTGTCGTATTGCGCCATTAATATTTCGATGGAGGGCCCGCGCGGTGCTCCCGGTCGAGAGGGATACGGCCATTAAAATCAGTTTCGTGTTACCGCGCTGCCGCGTATCCTCTTTTTTTTTCCTCTCCATCCGCGGCAAATAAATATCCACCACCGGCGGTTCCGGCGAGCCCTACACACCCGCTCGCTTGCACTGGGAACGAACACGTGACGCAGTATAAATATAGCACGGATAGAAGCGCGATGAAATTTTATACATACCGTCGATCGGAATCGGCTCGCGCGGATTGTGCAAACTCGCGACGTTCGCACCGTAAATCCCGACGAAAACAAGCCCGATCCGCGGAAAGCGATCAAGGGATCTATCTCTGTGGCCTTTTGGACCGTACCTCCGAGTTGGAACGTTGCGCGACTGATGTCGGGTGTTGCGAGTTACACAGGGAAATAACTGCATGCTTTTTTGCACAATATACGCGTTTTTTTTACGTCAAAATTATATTGAAAATAAAAAAAATAAAAAATTAAATAAAATAATAAAAATAAACTTTTCAGAGAAGAGATTCTAATGGTTCTTTTTAAATAAAATAGGATTAAATAAACTCTCTAAAGAAAATTCTTTCTAGTGAAAAAATATTAAGCTTTTTAATGTAACGAAAGATGTACGGTATCTGTATAATCTCTCTCGTATTGTTACAGAGTAACTCCACTAACAGGCTACGAACCACCAGATCTAATTGAGAAAACGTTATACCACTATGTGCACGCATGCGACATTCTGCAGCTACGACATGCTCATCATGTTTGTAGGTATTTCATTATGTATTATTAGATGTAATATTATAGGTCTATTTTTTTCTTCTTCTTCCTTCTTTTAATTTAAGGCAAGCCTTATAATTCTCCACTTCTATGCCTCTTCTAGTCTTGATCTTGAGACGTCGACATCTTGAGACATCCACACGTCGTTCATTCAACAATTGGGTAGTCTGCCCGGAGGGCTTCTAATTTGTTGCTTCATGTTTTTCGCTATCTTTAGCAATCGCTCATCGCTCATCCTGTCCACATGGGCGTTCCACTCTCGTTTCCTTTTAATTGTATCAAGTCCGGAATCTCGCATCTTTACCGTATTACGTTGCGTATTCTATCGCGCAGTGACACCTACTATCCATCTCAAGATCTTCATTTTTGTCGTTCTTAGTGTCTATTTAGCTTTGACAGTTTCAGTTCTTATTTTTATTGCATAAGCTAAGATCTGTTTTCTATTGCTGAATTAGTATATATTTTTAGAAATTAAAGTAAGATAGCATATATATGTATACATGTTTGATATTTGATGAAAGTGAGAAAGAGAATTCTAGTACAAGAACAAAAACAGATCTAATATTACAATTTATATTATTGAACAAAAATTCATTAATATAATTTCTCACTGTAATTATCGTTTCGAATCCTCTGCTTAAAGCACAGAATAAATTTATCTTTTATATACTCATCAATTTTTTGTTTCTTTAAATAATTTAATTTAATTCTCCTCCTCTCCTGGTTACCTATTTTAATAAATCGTAGATGTATCTCTTGTAATCTTCAGCTTGCTGTACACACAGAAAAATATATTTTAAGATTTATCAAAAAAATATTCTTTGTTAAAGATAACGTTACTTACAAAAAAGTAAATTGAGTAATCACTTTTATTAACAGTAGAATGATATTTTTCTCTGTGTAATATTTCGTTTTATATTAAAATGTATTTTTCGAAGTCATTTATTAATAGAAAAGGTTTCCTCTGATTTTTCCTTTCATGTAATACGCGCGATTAAGTACCAGTCGCAGCATCTCTCTGCTTTTAGTGGATTATGCTCTTATATTTTCGGTCGTGTTTTTCCGATTTAAAGGTCACCTATTTCTGTCTGAATAATATCACCGGAAACACAAACCGGAAAATATTTTCCTTCGATAGTTTCTCCGTTGACCGATCCGGTCCGTCGCAGATCCTCTCAAACGACGTCGGCACAATACGTCGATGAGAATAAGCTCTTTGTGAACCAAGAGTAGCTGACGCTGCTTAACTAAACTCGACACCCTTACGAAACATCCTTTGATCTTATTTCGCGTGCTACTCGCGCACGGATAGCTATTGTATATTTTCGCTCTTTCTTATTTTTTTTCTCTTTCCTCGGAGCGGCGTCACGCGCCCTTATTCTAAGTATGTGCATATGTGGTGCATCTAGGGTGTACATTATTGATTGAACAACGCTGCCACAGCGCGTCGACGAAAAGAGGCGGCTGCTGGGTGCGCATCTATACGCGCGAAAGAGAGAATGAGAGAGAGAGAAAGAGAGAGAGGGAGGGATGAGAGTGACGATAAGAGCGGTGCGCGGATAGAAGGGAGGGAGGTTTAGCGAGAGATGTGAGCGAGGTAGGAGGCTGTTACTGCTATCACTGTTTGAACAGACTCGCAATTTCACGAGCGCAACTCGAAGGGAGTCTGACATAATGCCGCTAATGTCTGCGCTTGAGGATTGCGCGACGTCGCAAATATCATACCACTCGATTTTTTTTTTGATTGCGCGCGATGGTAGCTGCGCCATGAATATCCACAAGATTTTTCTCGAGAAATCGCAAATGAGAGACAATCCTTCTTTGAATTATTAAAATTTTTTCTTTCAACTTCAGATAATTTTCATTTGCCCTCATTTTTAATTCTAACGTCATTATGAGAGATAACAGCATCAAACTAATGATAACGTCTGATTTTGATTGATATCTCTGATTTTTCGATAGCACAGCTCGCAGAACAATCAGCATTTTCTCGCGTACATCATTCTTACTAAATTTTGTTAATTTACATATCCATCAATGCAATATGTGAATGTAATTTAAATTATATATACAATATAATCAAGAAAGGCTTTAATTATAAACAATAAGAGTCAAAACAAGGAGCACGTTAGCCTAGTGCTGGATGTTTTTTATCTTTATTTGTTCTTTATTCCGACAATAAATAGATATGAATAAAGAACAATTTAGGAAAAAACATTCAGCATTAGACTTATACGTTCCTTGTTTTGACTCTTATTAAATTATATATCATAAAATTTTACATCAAGTGTGTAATTAATTTACATTAATTAATTGTTAAAAGTTGGCGGATGTCATTATCCTGTTGACAGTGTTGAGGAAGGGTCAAGTGACAACAAGGTACTATAGGTTTCTGACAAAAGCTGGCGGTTGGGTATGGATGCAGTCATATGTGACGATCGTGCACAATTCACGTAGTTCGCGTCCGCACTGCATCGTGTCCGTGAACTACGTGTTAACGGCCACCGAAAACTCGGGCTTGGTCCTGAACTGCGAACAAAAGTCATCCTGCTCGAGTCCGGGAAATCCGCCAAGCGCACCCGTGTCGACGCCTGTGACTATTGGTACGAATGACCTGGATAATCACAGCCCAAGTCCGCCTTCTTACCGTAGCAGAACCAGGGAACCGCCCGATACTGATTACGCTGACAGTTCCGGTTATCCCAACTCGGAGTACATGGCTGGTTCGACCAATCACAGTCATTACCCGTCGACGTATGCGTCGCACGTTAATGGTGCCCACGAGGACAGCGCTTACTACAGTCCGGATTTGTTCTACCCGTACAGTGGTGAGTCTTATAATTGATTCATATCTTGGAAATTCATTTGTATTTGGAAATGTGCGCGCGAATTAAAATTAATGAAATTATAAATAAAGTCCTACGGCAAAATATAGTTTTTCTAAAGCAGTCTTTGGATTTAGTAATGATATCTTTTTCTTACAAATTATAAACTATTGAATTTTTCTTACAAATTATGAATGCTAAATTACACAGATAAAGACTCAACCGAAAGCGTAAACGCCTCTTTTATGTTTCAATTTTCGCCTCCTAGAAGCTTCGTTTACGCTTCTATTACCCTCCCATTACATTCGACTTACGCTCCGATTTTTACTTTCATCAGGGTAATCTTAAATACTACCCTATAAAATATACAATCAGACATACATACATATAACGATATACATTTCTTATAATGTATAAATGGAAAATTCATTTTTATTTACAATTGTTTTTTATTACTAATATTTCATCCTTCTATAAATAAAAGATTACTGTCTAATTTTAACCTTCTATTTTGTAATTTTTGAGACCTCCACCAAGACCCCGTGAGCACTCTACAGCACCAACAAGACACGCAACATCAGCATCTTATGCATCACACTACATCCTCATTGTCTCTGACTATTCAGCAACACAGCCCGCAGAACAGTCAGCAGAAACGACAGCATCCCCAGCACCTACTGCATCAAGGTGCATCCTCTTTGACGTCCCTTGAGCAGCAACAGCAACATAGTCCTCAGAGTGGCCAACAGAAGCGACCTTACTCGACATCTTCAAGTTCCTGCGGTAGCGCTGACGGTTTCGATGTTCACTTAACAAATTCCATAAGCCTGCTACCGTCAGGATATCATTCACATCATCATCATCCTATGCCGGACTCGACCTCGTCGACGACGTTGAACGAAACTGGCAGCGTCATCATGTACCCGAACTGCGGTTTCAACAACAATGAGAGCTATAACGCTGCGGCGCTTCAACATCACGACGGCTATCAGCAAGGTCATCCTCAGGTTCATCACAGCAACGGCAACGGAACGGTAAAACACCCTCACCATCATCATCTGGAGGCCTCGTCGGCTGGTTACACCAGCGTCATCGTCGACTCTCAGCAGTACAGTCCCAGTACCGTTCCCCAGGAACTGCACACGCATCAAACGGCTCCAGTGAGCGGTGGCACGCCGCCGCTGCATCATCAGCCTCATTACGAAACGCATCATCAGTTTGTTCACTGACATCAATTCGAGGTGCCCTGCGCGTAGCACTTCGACGCCGCATGCGACGATGACGTATGCGGGCATCATCATCGTCAACAACAGCAGCGTCATTGCGCAACGTCAGAGTGCAGTGGAGAACAGTACGTTGGACATCGGATAAACAGTGAATCCAACAACCCCGCTGGGTCTCACATCAGTTACGTCACGCCCTACAAACGACTCTGGAAGATGGAGGAACGAAGTGTCTCAACCTTAAGAGGTAATTCGTAGTTATCAGATAAGTAGTATCACAATATGATAGGTATTATTGTTATTAGCTATGAAACAATCTATCCAATTACCAAAAAATCTGTATCTTTTGACACACATATCGAATTAACATATTCGCATTCGTTGAAAAATTAAAATTTTATATGTTTTCAAAATATTTCAAATGGAGCAAGCATTTTATTTATAAATGTTATAGTACTTCTTTATGTGCAATTATTTTCTACAGTGTTATTCCAAAGACAAGTATTAAATTGTATTTTTATGCAAGAATGTATAATTAATTATTTCTAGTAAAAAGTATTTTTTCGTGCAAATTACTAGTTTGTGAACTATTATTTCGTAAGTATAAATTGCACAGCTTTTATATAAAGCAAATGTTGTCACGATGTGACTAGAGACTCTCTATCAGAGATTGCATGGCCATCAAAAAGTGTCGTCCATTTTCTAGCTAAATTTTGTGAGAAAAGATATGTTCTAGATATGCTCTATATATCTGCAATAGTGCGAGAAAGGAAAATATATGCTACCTTGCTTGGACTAATGTGAATGACTAAGAAATGGCGGACCAATAAAAAATGGCACCCTTAGTCTGGGTCCATAATCTTGCTTTAACAGACCGTAAGAAATTGACCAATCACAGTTGAATATGAGAAAAATAATCGATTTACGTTTCTTAAAGCGAGGTTGTGGACTTACACTTATAGTCTGCAGTCTCTATTAAAGGGTTTCTAGATGTGACAGCTCTAGAGCGTCACATATTGGACTAAGAAATGATAAAGATCTCAATTTTGAAATTTTTTGACAATTTCGACATAAACTCCACTTTACAGACACGTAGTCATGCGTATACATTAATCCTGGAAAAGGATCTTTTTTTGTATTTAAAAGAGAAAAAAATAATTGTTATAACAAAAATTATATAATTTATATCGATAATGCAGACGGCAGGATCTCTTTAAGTAGCGTCTACAGTGAGACTTTAAGGGGTAAGACTTAAGCTTTAAGCCTTAAGTTGTAAGAAATTGATCGATCACAGTCGAAGAAAAAAAATCGATTATGATTGGTTAATTTCTTACAGCTTAGGGTACTTAAAATTTAAGTTTGATGCCTTAAAATCCCATTGTAGATGCCGCTTTAGTCCGAATCTACAACCCAAGTAGAACATAAAAATCATAATAATATCAATATGAGGACATCATCATGACTTCGTCACTTATAAGTCAATTTTTAAGTATCAAATGACGTCATGATGACGTTCTGTGATACCATTATGACTCCATGTTCTATCTGGGAATAAGTGTTTTAAGCCTTAAGCCGTAAAAAATTGATCAATTATAGTTGAATGCGAGGAAAATAATCGATTATGATTCGTCCATTTTTTATGGTTTAAGGATTAAAACACCTAT
Source organism: Mycetomoellerius zeteki (assembly GCF_001594055.1). Lineage (NCBI taxonomy): Eukaryota > Metazoa > Arthropoda > Insecta > Hymenoptera > Formicidae > Mycetomoellerius > Mycetomoellerius zeteki. The sequence continues at coordinate 448,126 of NW_017257470.1, read as the reverse complement.
TGTAGATCCAAGCTTAGGCTGCGTTCCACTTAACGCTCGCAACGCTCATGAGCATCATTTGTCTTTGTTTAATATTTGATAAGTATTACATCAAGGATGAAATGATTTTACGAGTGTTGTGAGCGTTAAATGGAACGCAGCCTTAATAATTTGACGTTTTCTTTTAATAGTTTTATTAATATACTATTAAAAATTTAAATAGTAAAAACATTATTGGCTGCGAAAATGTTAATATTACTATCTATATTCTTATCTGCATGTGAAAGTTCTCAACAAAAATAATTTTCGTACAAGTTTTATAAAAATTTAATAAATTATTTGATGGTATTATTTGAAGGTACGTGATAGATGCTTCATAGCATTTTACGTAAAGAAAAAGAGTTGTGACAAAACTGACATTCCATTTATGAGTTCTAAATGGGAAATATAACTAAATCATAATTTTGTGCCATGTATATTTTTCTTTGTACTTTTTTTTTGTATTATCACATTATTACAAAAGAATCTCTATATTGTAGAAGTAGTCAGAGAGACATTGCAATTTTAATAAATGCTTTGAAATAAAAACATAATTATAAGAATAATGCTGTACTATTGTTATTTTCATGGATAATTTTTCATGGATTCAAACTTTAAAAAACCTATAAAAACTTGATGGAATCAATTTCGATTGTATTGTAACATCGTTGCGATATGAACAATGCAATTCCAATATCAATAATTGAGATTTAAATAAATATTAGAGATACACCGGATCATAAAATTACTGGATATTGAATATCCGAAAAAATTGTGACATCGAATATCCGGTGAAATATCCAGGGCAATTATCCGACTGAATACCGGATGTTTTTCGGATATCTCTCTCTCTCTCTCTCTCTCTCCTCCGGTGTATACCTAATAAATATTACATAAAAAAATAGACATCCAATGTCAGAATACTATAATTACTATTAAACGCGGATATGCATCGTGAATTAAAATGTACGAAATTTAAGAGATTGATGATTTGAAGGAACTCATCACACACACACACACACACACACACACACACACACACACATACACATATAAAATTCCTTTGTACAATACGTACTTTATCTCGAGATGAGACAATAATAATTCGCGATATTAATCCAGCTCTACTTAAGTTCACAAAATATTGATAGTTGCGAGCACCGCGTAGACAGGAATTAAAATATTATTTTATCGTGCTGGACGCGAATTTCCTGATAGATTCATGAGAAGTAATTTGACCAAAATATGAAATACCTATTAATGATTTGAAATATCTATTAATATTATAATCATTAATTTGGATTTGAAAGCATTATGAAGAATTAATGTAAAAGCAGAAATATGTATATATCGATTTTCACAAGCTTTTTAAGGCCTCGAGAAATATGAGAATTTTCAGAATTCTACATAGAATTTATTTATATTATAAAATAATTCTAAGTAAATATTAATATGTGTATAATAAATTGATATATTGGCTGTTTTAAAATTCGCACACTGGAATGCACAATGCGATTTTCTTTGCTAGAAGAAGTAACTTTGAATTTAGGTAAAATTGCATTCAAGTTTTTAAATTAGTTTGCAATTTTGCCATAGAAGAAAGTTACTTTTTTTGACATAAAAAAAAAGTGTGCATTCATACTATTTACGCGAATTTTGGAACATCCTATATAAGTCAATATGTATATTAAATATAATATTTTTGTTTTTTAATAATTTTTTGTTCTGGAATTCTGATAGATTATGTTATTAAAACGATTTGACAGATGGAAAAAAGATATGTAGCAAAATTGAATGTAATTATAGTTGCTCTTATTTTAGTCACTGTTATATTTTTATGCGCATGTATGCAGCTACAAAAAATGTATTTTTTTTCTTAAACAAAAATATTGAGTGTTATATAAATTATAATATTTTTCATTTTAAGTTAAACCAAATTTTTTTTAAATATTGTGATACCTTTTTTTTAATAAAGAATAAAAAGTTATTTCAAATGATATTTTAAAAAACATGGAGTTTTAAAGGCAAACTTCAAAGTATAGAGTCAACAATGTATAGAGTCCTAGACAATCAGAGGGCCCTCTTCTAAGGATACGGTTTCATTGACTGTCTAAAGAATATGGTCTCTTCTAAAGAGATTGGCTATCATAATAAGGATTAAAATAATGCTGTGATTTAGACAACCAATCAGTATTCATATTGAAATTAAAACAATGGCGGCGAATCAACTTAACCAATTCAATAATGCTTCCATATTTTTTAAATCTATATAGAATCCTAAATTAGAGTAATTAAAACCATTCTATTTCACTTTACACGTCTTTCTCTTAATTTGTTTTAATGATATAATCAATCAAAGTTCCATGGAACATTCTGTAAATAAACTTTGTATAATTTTATATTAGTCATTTTTATCACATCAATTTTTTAATTGTAAGTGTTGAAACAAGATATTCTAATATTAAATAATGTATTAATCAGGCTATCGGCGTTGTTACTGTACATCTACCATTAAGAAATCTTCGAATGTAACACAATGTAAATAATGTACACCCAGAGAAAGGTTTTTAATTCAAAGAAATGTTTCTTTGCTGTACGGTTGAAGAAAAAATTTCTCTGATTTGAACATCATTTTTTTTAAATCAAATAAAAAAATTTATTTGATTTCAAAATATGATGTTTAAATCAAAGCAATGATGCTCAAATAAAAAAATTTTTTCATTAACTGTATAGCAAAGATACATTTCTTTGAATCGAAGAAATTCTTTTTCTGGATTTAGGCGTGTAAATTAAGTAACAAATTGTATATAATAGCACTTATGTCAATCCGCAAAGACTGACCGGTGCTTGTGCCAATCGACCAAAGAAATTTAGGCTCCTTTTATCGAAGAATTAGTATTATATTTTTAATCGCGCTTATTTAAGTACGAGTATCCAGAAGAGAGAAGAGTATTGTAAATATATATCTAAAGGCGTGTAGCGTAAAACCTAATATACTTTGACCGTCGCGAGATATTTTATTACGGATAGAGATTATTCATATAGACCGTGCTGTGTATAAACATACATGTAAGTATAATCGGCATCAAAATGTAAATAAAAAACCACATTTCTTTTTTTGAGATTTTTCTCGGAACATAAGACAAAAAGTGTTTCGATCATTTTGACGCCGACTATATACACACAACGCAGGCCTGATTATTTATATCAATGTAAAGTGTGAGATTTCATAGAAAATTACGGCAATGTTCGTGTGAAGTATTGTAAATATTGTAAAAGTATAGTCATACGTACATACAAGAAAGTATATCATATTTTCTTCTGAAAAATTATGGTATTTTTTACTTGTTTTCCCGATTCTATATCTTAAGATCATGTGTGCAAGTATTGTGCTTTGAGTAAAATGTTAATAATTAAATAAGATAATGCTATTTTTTGTTAAGGGACACTCGACAGTTATGCGCAAGTAAATGGAACGAAAACACATTGTATCGTTCTTAATCCCAAATTTCTAATAAATTGATTTAACAGGCATCAATAAATTCCTGAACCATTGAAGGAAAGATCATTACAATTTTGTGCATTACAGAATTAAAATTTTGATTGTAAAAATTGATCGAAAAATATGAGATAAAGAAGACGGTCAAAAGAAATGCTTGTTGAAGCAACTTTAATAAACGTTTCGAACAAGTTTAATTGCGCGAATTCTCACGCTTACGATTTCGATTACCCTCGATTTGTATTTTCTATTAATTGCGTGTTGTAAAAAAATGAAAAGAATAGATCGGTCAAATTAATGTCGAGAAAGTATTCTGTCAGAAAGGCGTTGAAAAGCAATAATGGACATTTCAGGTAATTCAGCTTCGTGAGATTCTCACGATTAAATTAAGAGCGACGAGTGAGATCGGGTGTGCGGGATCTCACACAAAAGCGATCCGCGTCGCGCAGCATCCAGCGGGGATTCCTCGTCCCACAAACACCGTGAGGCAATGATCCCTTTTCTGCCGTATGACCCCGATTGTCACTCAGCCGATGCAAACAATAAATTAATTGTGCCTTGCACGATTCAGCTAGCTTTCGGCGGTCGCGTGCTTGTTGGCATGAGGTCTCTGAAGAGACACGTGCCATTTTATAATCATCATTCAGCTTCTCTTTCTCGCGTGCACAAAACAAGCATGTACAAAAAGATAGGTTTCATAGGAATCATTACTTTCCCTAAAGTTGACTTACTTCATTATCAGTGACGTATTCCTTTTCGCTTTTAAAGATATATAGCAAAAAAAATGAAGATACAGTTATACTCATTCAATATTAACCAACACTAACCAATATTAACTTTGTGAATTTTCTTGTAACAACTTATAAGAATTTGATCAAAATTTAGTTTTCAAATATCAAGAAGCTCAAGGTAGTCTAAATATTAGAAAATATATATCAGAATATTCTAATGTTCATTATAGTATTTAATAAAATATCTGCAGAAATTCTCGAAAAGCTTTTGATGTGACCTGTCTTTAAAAGCTTTTGGCTTTAAAATACTGGTGTGAGATTGATCAGAAAAATCTCAAACGTATGGTCCTAAATGGACACCACGGGTGGCATTTGGTAGTCGGGACTTTCTGTAACGATTGATCGCACAATTTCACAGAATCGTGGTCGCGTTCCATTCGCCAGCCGAAGAATTTAACGAGCTACACGCGACTTCGTGCAGCCTCAACACGTCATCGCACACGACCTAATAGCACCCCTCGTGGACTATCCCGCCTCTAACGTTCTCATTATATTCATGCCGTGACTGGTGTATTCTTCCGTTCGTTTACCTCTACATATTACGACAAGTACTATTGGCAAAATTGTGCGGAAAGATTAATCGGATATCATCGACATAAATGCAAGATTGGTAAGTAACGCATTATATGTATATATGTATGTATATATATATATATATACTTGTGTGTGTGTATATATATATATATATACTTGTACCGTTACTTTGTTGATTACCGTCGTTAACTTGTTATAATAACGATTTGGTAATTGGACATTGTAAATTTTTTATGATGGTAATGCTAACATCAGAGTTAGAAAAGTCAATCGTTACTTGTAATGGATTGAAAGTCATTCATTACTGAAAAAAATAACTTCTAATTTGTAACGCGTTACTTTTTAGTAACGAATAACGTTACGCGTAAAGTTACGCGTTACTCGTTACTTATAACTTTTTCAGTGTAACGCGTAATAGTGACAAGTTACTTTTCAAAGTGACTTTTCTAACCTTAGTACAACCTTAGCGTTTAGTTAGTTACCGTCATAAAAAATTGCAACATCGTCATCAAATTGTTTACTATAAAAAGTAACGACAAAGTAACTGAAAAGTAATGTTTACCAACCCTGCACAAATGTACGCAATTCAAGTGACATTATTTTTCAACTTTCGGAAGTGTAAGCTATTAAATGAATTTGTCTTAGACAACAAGTCAGAGATATGGAAACTCTCTAGTTATTTTTAAAAATATTTGCTAAAATAATAATATCGAAATTTTATCTTCTTAGGAATTCTAAGATCGGTATTCATAGTGGGTTCTTACATTTAATACCGTCTTAAATACAGTCTTAAGATATCATTAACTAATCATAGAGCTGTATTAGTATCTTAAAACATTATTTAAGATGTGTCGAAATAAAAACGGTTTATAAATACGAGCTTAAGAGAATAATATTCAATCGCTTTCCCATTCATTCCGTTTCGCAGTATAGTCGTCGACGTCAGAAGTAATAAATAATTTTTTATTGATGTCATTGCAAGAGTCGATTAAATAAATTTAAAATAACGCGCGAGTAAACATGATATACGGACAGTCAACTCACAGAAGATTAGAACTGTGAATAGGCGGGGTCGAACAGTGTAGACTGTGTATAATTGCCGACAGCGAGTGGTTTTGTTTCTTTCCTCGCGTTTCTTCCTGTCGCTCGTAAAAATATGAGACCTGAAGGCTTAAAATTTTATACGTCTCCGCACTGCGCGTATACTCCACAGTAAAACGGTACGGGTATTATATATAAGAATCCGGTCACGAAAGTAATGAGGCCATGGCACTTATAGTTGGCGGAGGTCCATATATTGTACACAAATTATTTTTATAATTATTTCCCGCAACTTCCTATATATCTTTTCATTTTTCCTTTCTATTAATAAAAAAAAAAAACAAAAAAGTAAAATTAAGATAATTAAAATTATTCTTGAAAAGATGAATTTAATACACATTTTATTCTATAAATCACATGCGTGTTAAGCTACTGTGTGAGTTTTTTCATACTTGAGGGAAAATCTTATATCATTTTGTTTTATTCTAAAAATTTGTATCTTTGATATGAATTCTGTTTTTAAAAAATACACAATAAGTGCATTTTTACTAACATAAGTACAATAACAAAGAATATTAAGAATAATATCGCGCATTGTGCATGACACCCTCAAAGAACAACATATGCATCGGCTGTATCGAGGGTACCACAGAAGTGACTATTATCCCAGGCGATTAGGGATATAAACGCGGATTTAGGTAGAGGAGGAATTTTAACTAAACTAAACACTTGACAGGTTGCGTGCGCTGTAGAAACATTTGTATCGCGGGGCGTAGTATTTACGTATCATTAAGACACAGATTATGGAGATTTATGGGGATATAGCCACAAACCGCGATGCTCTTGTAGACGAAACTTGGTTAAATCAGATTCGATGTCGAAACAGAAGTAACTGGAAGCTACGTAAGTAATTATGGCGTTATACAGGTTAATATTTAAGCTTAATTAAGCTTAATGAGTGGGCGATCTTGCCTTAGCGAAAATAAAAATCGCAGTGTAAATCGAACGTAAGAAGAGAGTGAAAGAAATGTAAACGAAGCTTTTAGAAGACAAAAATTGAGACAATGAAATGTAAAAGACGTGTTTACTTTTAATTTTCGCCTTCTAGAAACTTAACTTCTGCCACTTTCTTCTTACATTCAACTTAAGTATGTACCAATCTTTATTTTTGCCCAGGGTTAACTGGGATTAACTTGGTAGTGATTCTTTCCAAGCCAGTATTCATAGTTGGTTCTTAAATACAATATCTTATTATAAGATTAAGTCATAAACTAATTCAAAACCGCATTACTTAAGATGATTTTGAAATAAAATTAGACTATGAATACCGGTTTCAATCTCTACATTTTCACAAGGGGGGTGTAGAAATTCTGTATATACAAATTCTGTTTCAGAATCAATTTGTGAAAACGTGCTGAAACACTTGTCGTCGTAAACCAACCAGGTAAATAAACCAGGTGAGAAAAAGCCGAGGTGACGGAAATAAAAATTTCGGCACGAAGGCCATAATTCCGGATGGATGAATTACCATGGGTTGAAGATCACGTTGATCAGAGGCGATCCTTGGCGCTGCCGGTGGCGGTAAATCTGGCGTGTAGCTGAGGAAAGGTAAGGGTAGCGTGTTGGATTCTGGTGGACCCATCGCGCACACCCGTTTAAACACACGCACACAAACGAACGCACGCAGGTGTGTATCGGTGGCGGGCCTGCGCGCAATCGGGGGCGAAGGGTCCGCTTTAGCGGAGTCGCCCCCGCGGTAACCAGGACGACGGCACGCAACGCCGCCCACAATCCCCGGGCTGTCTTGTCCGATGTGTTTGCTCGATGATTTTATACCAATTACGGCCTATCCCCATGCCATTGCCTACACACACCATCGATGCCGCCAGCCGCCGCCATTGCCGTTCTCGGGTGCGATTCGCCACTTTCGGAACAGAAGCCACCACGACTGCAGGTAGAATTGACCGTGCCTCAATAAGACTCAGGGTATTTGGTATCGATATCATTATCAATAAATATCTAAGTATCGTCAATGCTATTTGGACTTGGAAAGGACGTATCTTACGTTTTTGTAAATATCGGTATATAAATTTCTTACAGATTCCAGAAATATTTTAAATACTATTGGAACACCTGTTGCATTGAATGAAAACCTGATTCTGATTATAATTTGTATGAAGATTGCAAAATTTATTTAAGATTTATAGAAATATTCATGACTGTTTTGATACTTTGCCGAATGCATAAATCAACTTAAATCTTTCTTGACAATTAATCTGGGTAGAATAAAGTTTGTATTTTTCTATCTTACATAATGAAATATATATGTATTATATTTAAATTATATGGCAAGAGATATATGTATTTAATTTAATAATATATTAATAAATATACATAACATAAAAAAATATGTTTGACATATAGTATATACTGGAAAATAATCTATTATAATTATATTACATATGAGCATACATATAATTATTATATTATATATATATAACATTTTATAAATAAAAAATCTCTCTTGTATTTTTGTGATTTCATAATTTAATTGAACGTTTTATTAACTCAGACTTCGTTAAACTTAATTTAATCAGGAGTACTACTTTTTATAATATTTTATTCATCTCATTTATGCACGTTATTGTTTAATAATATACGTTTAATATAAAGTGTAAGTATTAAGCTCAAATTCTCCGCTAAAGTGATTTATGTGTTACAAGTTATTAATTATTTTCCATTTATGTGATTTATTAATTTAATAATTATATATATTTATGCATATATATATACATATCATATATGTATATATGTATATATCTTTGGTACTGCATATTATCTCAATTACGTTACACCATCTATACATCGGGTAGATCCACACAGATAATTATGGAATCTGTCAAAAAAGTATTGAATCGACTAGTATATGTCTCAAAGTCTAGTATTATTATTATACTCTTTACATGTCTACTGAAAAATATTGTGCATCGTAAATGCATGAGGAATTATGTATCTTAAATTTTTTCCAGTCTTACGGAAACAAGTGCGACCATTTTGGAGCACCGTCTATATTTTCTCTGCAGCGTGAAATACATGCAGAGACATCTAGACATTCTCTGGTAAATTTTCTGCATTATCGACGAGAAACCGATAAAACAGATATCGATACAACCATAATAATATATGAACGAAGAAATGATTTTATTCATGTATTATTTTGTTGTTTTTATATATTTTTCAAGATAGTTATTAATTTCTACATTTTGAATAATTTTTTACACTTTGATAATGTTGAGGATATTCAAAGATGTCGCGTCTAAAGAAAAGTTAACGCAACTAAAAATTGTCTCCGATAAAATGGCAGTCCGATTTTTCCAATTATTAATTATATGTTACGACATTGACCGAATTCTATCAATTTTGAACGTTGTATTTCACGCTGCAGTGAAAAGCCATGAAAAATCTCAATATTTAGGCGATATGTACAATCCGCAAAATATAAACTAACAATAATATTACATCAATGTTATATAATTTCCTACTCAGCAATGTAACTGTTATGTACAACTAGTCGTGTTGTATCACATCTACATTGGTAAGTGGAAAATTATTGTAATATTAATGTAATGTTACTGTTATAGGTGATCCTACACGGTCAATAATGCCATTAACAAATATTGACAATATTATTAATCGTGTGTTTAATATTGATTTGTTAATATTGATGAATTGATGTAAAATACTGATTTGGATTTTGATTCTCGATTATCAGTATCGTTTTATTAGAAGCTATGCCGCAGTATGTTACAGTGCAATAGATAATGTACGCAAAACTAAAGTGAAATATATTGTCAATAATACTGATGGTGTAAGGTTGTAAAAATACTAAAAATATTTATGCATACTGTCAGTATTACTGATTCAATATTATTGATCAGTATTATTGATCGTTTAGAGTCACCTCTAGTTTGTGTTCTGCAAAAAGTATAACATCTGCGTAAAGTCAGTAAGAAAAATTAAAGACGCTAAATCGAGTACATTACGCAAAAAGTTACACAGAAAAATATTATACATAAGGAGCAAATAATATTATTAATAATAATTTGATCCAGCTAATAGCTTAAACTACAATATCTTACATTACTATGCAATATCTTACATTACGCAAAATATCTTAATTTCTACTTGATTTTATAATTGCAGATTAATCAGCCCGGATAAGCCGCACCAATAATTGGAGATCGATCATTCCAGATTCAAATTTTAATCAAAATTTTGATCGAGCCTCATGATACATTTCATAAGGAACGTTTTTGTTTTTGCCAAAATCATCGTCGAAGTTGTCAGCTCCACTGTACATGGAAAAGCCACGACGAGAGAGCAGTTCTCCAGGCACGATCGTGGGATTGGTGTAACAAAAGTCCGCCATCATATTTGTCTGTTTGTTTAGTTGGTTGGACCTAAATCAATTTTCAGTTTCAACTTTAACGACCAAATTATTACCACAAATGCAGAAGAGGAACGAGAAGGATTCGATATTAGAAGTGATTATCTTGACAGCTGAATTTAAATCGATTGTCAATTACAATGATAATTACAATGAGGAATGTTTCTCGGACATTATATGAAAGAAATTATACATGATTACTCGTATTAGTAATGAATGATTAAAGGAATTACCGAATGAAACTTGGACAAAAAAGAATTTCTTCAAATTTCGAGATAGGAGTAGATCCGGAAATATTTTTGAACAATTAAGTGATACTATTATGATTTACTCTCGTATACGATTGGAATAAAACCAAATCGAGATTAGAACTAAATTGCACCTTCATGTTAAATATTTGCAAACAAACTAGAAATTATTCATTAATTAAAGTAAAACTTTTTTTATCGTCATTACCACTTTATGTTCTTGAGCGATCAGATAAGCGAAATAATCGCGACAATAAAGATATACTATCAACCATTTCGTCGTTGGCTACGTGACTCACAAAAGAAACAAGCGTATTTTCATTCTTGCGGTATAAAAACGTCTAACTGCTTCCGTTGCAGATATACGTCGAGCATTTTTTTCTACTTTTCTTTCGCCGCGCAGGTATGCTGCTAAGTGAAGCAATCAAATAACCACGGATATCAATACACACGTTGCACGTAATACTCGATAATCATTGATTCATAAATGTATGTATAGTTAATTAGAACAATTTCAATTTGCATAACTTTTATTCGCTTTGAGAATAAATGGCCGGAATTATGGTTCAATTTTTCAATCACTTAGATTTTGCCGAATTATGCAATATGAAAAGGAATGTCAGAAATGCCAGAAGTGTGTAAGAATTGATTATCAAAAAAGAGACGTTTATTTTACAAAGACGTTCCACGAAACTGAAGTTCATAAAACCGGATATTTCGTGTGCAATATATGGTGAAATACGTCGCCGACGATTCACGATCGGACAGTAATATGTATTTAGCTACGGTACGATTCAACCACGTAGAAATTTTGAAACGCGTTACGCGAGCGGGGGAGACGCATGTTGTCTTCGACTACGCACTTTTACGCAATAAAGTGTATGTCTGTCACCGATGAAATAAAATGTGAGTAACATTAATCAATACTTAAGTACTGATGATAAGCATAATTAATATTTGGTAAATATTTAATGTCTTTGGATTATGCAACCAAAACCTTCAATTGGCGCCCCAATTATCAGCTGACAAAGAGGCTGTGTTACTCACCCGTCTTCGGATAATCGATTTACTTTCACGAATAGCACGATCACCAAAACGAAAAGTAAGATAAGCACACCGGCGAAGATACCGCATGCAATGTAAAAATATAGCGTCAAATCTTCGATGTCCTAGAAAGAAGAGACACTTTTACAGTCGCTTTTCCGCAAAAAAAAATTAAATTTGAATTAGCAGAGAGGATTGTTTACTAATATATAGATGCTCAGAATGCTCTATTTATCTAGCATCGCGATAAAATTCATACGATTTTGACATACAAGTGTTAATTAAAGCGATGAAGGGAAAGTTTCAAGTAACTTGGTTATCGGAAACGAGAATGCAAGATCGTAGGATGGAATTTCTGTTGTACGCGCGGACGATAGTCGTTTCCTCGAGGTTTCGTTAACAGCATTTAATAATTCCAATATCAAAACGATTGCTAAAAATGGCCAAGAATGGCGGATTAACGTGCTTTTCTCAAACCATTATTGTGACGCTATCGTTTATCTCCCTAATCAGAATTTATCTCGTGAATATCTACTTCATGTGTTTCCTCGATTCAACATTTACATAAATCCGACCTTGCGTGCACATAGCTGCATCTCTAATAACGAGGTCTGCAAACGGACGTGATCAATTATGATACGAGATCTACTAGAATCTGTAAATATCCCGTATTTTCTCTGAGAAAAAGCGAGAGAGTAATTGAAAGAAAAAACGCGATCAATTGCGAATGGTTGCATAAGCTTTAAACGTTTTTTTTTAACTGCGTATGTCTGAAAATTAATCGATATATATTCCTCTCATGGGACTAATTAAGTGATGAGCCATTAAGAGAATATTTGTACGTTGATATGAAAAATTATCAGCTAATTCTATTCAAGATAACATACAATATGTGTTCTAATTGTGCTAATGATTAAGACTCTAATAAATTCTGATAAAAACAAATTTTTAATAAATAAAAATTTGATAAAAATAAATTATTATGTATATTTGTACATATTTATATATATGGATATTCACCCACAAAAAACAAACAGACGAGTATAAAGTAGTCCAATTTTTGTGGATGTGTATATTAAATATGTATTAGATATACATACAACATACTTTTCTAAATAAAGTAGACGTGTATTTTTACAAATATTTAAAAAAATTGTAATTACGTGTAATTATATGTGTGTATATCTTATCTGATTTTTTTGTTGTCAGCACAAAGATCGTCAATTGTGGAACTTACCGCAGATAAGGATAAACCAAAAAATATCAACTTTGCCATGAAGCTACGCAGGTGGCATATCACACAAATGATCTATATATAAACTGATACACTGTTTACGTCATTCGAGCAAAACACGACTAGGAATTTTGCCGGAAAAAAAAGGAAAGAGAAACTGTTGCACGTGATACCTTGAGCGTATTTGCGGGGACAATTTGCGGTCAGGGATCATACGATCGACCTCGGAATCTAGAGATACGTAAACACCTCGAAAGTGGGAGAAACTACCGTGTTACTTACCATCTTGTATATGAATCAACCAGCCGAATCCACGAACACCGGTCTTGTCATGCCTTATTGTTCGCGGCGTTGTCAATATAAGATATCGCGTTTGCTCAAGATACTGATATCAGTGCGTTATCGTGATCTATTCGTGTATTTATCAGAACATGATGACACGGATTCCAAAATGTTGGCAGATTCCAATCAGGATATATTCGCGGTCCTCCAATCAATTGCGAAAAAGTTTCACTCGAGGAATCCACAAGAGGATTTAACGCTATAGTGATTGTCGAGCAATAATAGTGGTAATCAATGGAATTGCTATTGAGGTTTTAAAAAAACGAAAAAAGGGAAGAAAAAGAGAAAGGAGATGGACGAGAAAAGCGGATAATGTAATAGTGATTCCTGAATCTCCGTGCGACAAAGTTATCCGTTGCAATCAGTTCAGACGGTTCGGCGATCTTTGTCCGACAGGTGCGGCACGACCGGCTAGTTAAACGAGCACTAAGCCAGACCGTCGAGAACGAGGTGAAGTGAAGCCGGCAGTGCCAGCTAAGCAACGCCGAATGCTGATAAGCAAACCCCTTCCAGCGGGCGTGTGTACACACGTGTGCAACTTGCGTATCACCGCGGGGGCATCCGTGCCTCCTCCGCGCTCTCACCCACAGAGACGAGTCCCTGCGTGGTGTCCTGCACCTAGGCAGGAATTCTCGGTTGCATAATACATCGATAATTCTTGCTAGTTCACCAGACATCGATAATTCCGCTAACACTCACTCAAATACATCACAGCAGCAATAAAATAGATAGAGTCATAAATTATTCTTTTGCGAACCGAGAGGATTTAAAATTCAGTATCGTATCGCCCGATAATGTTGGGGAGAAAGAACCGTTTTGCTAAAGTATTTATAAATTGAGAGCTATACATATAGATCTGAAAATTATGTTGTACATTAAAATAATTATATACTGACGTTTAAGCTAGAACGTCAAAATTTTGTACAGAGCATTATCAATATCCTTGTTTTGATGGTCCATACTTATTTTCAGATATACATCTTGCTAAATTTTTAGATACTTCATATCACAAAGATACGGATATCATAAATTTTCAAGTGGGGATTTTCTTGATATGGGGCTTGAAACGATTTATTGATTTTATTTCTATAGTCATTCAAACCCAGTATCAAGTATGTCAATAAAAAAGATAAAATCTCTCTAAGCTAAATAAATTAATAGTGTAAATGAAACAGGATACAGTAGTTTCGGAGAAAAATAGGAACGATTCGCTTTAAGGTGCGTAAGAATGAGTTATTTAAAAATAGAGATGAGAATATAAGTCACACTTCGCTTATAATTATTATTAACGCATGAGCGTTAAATAGTTCTATTTATTATTGATCACAAAATTATACTCCTCTCTGCAGGCGCTGAGAATACTTCAAAGTACCTGAGTACGTCAGGAAAAAACTTAAAAAATAAACGGCGTATTGAACGTGCAGGCATAGAAAACAAACGCACGTGGGATTCGTCCATAAACCACGCACAGCTGCAACGACATGTTGCAGTTGTAAATATGTATACGTCATGTATACACGGATATGTTAAACCGAGTTGCCATCCGCAACTTGGAAAAATTTTATTCCGACTTTCCCTTTCGCTCAGACGAACGATGATATGACATCGTTGTTGTCATGCATATTGCATCATTGTTAAACATTACAACCGCATTTAACCGCTTGTGATTATTATACAAAATTAAGTAAGCGTAGATCATTACGTAATATTATGTACATGTGTATGTACATTTATTATATAAAGATATATAAAACAATCCATACAAATCCTAATAACAATGTTTCAAAAATATTAATATATATTATATTAAAAATTTTTTTAACTTTGTGTGTACATATTTTTCTTTTCTTAATAAATTGAAATATGCTTATTTTGTTAGAAAATTCTTATTCGAATAAAACAAATAAGATGCGTTATAATCACATTGATCATCCATGACTATAAAAATTTAATTGAAAAACATCTAACTCGTAATATTAAAAATGTTTTTTTAAATAATTAAATTTAACATTAAAAAATTCTATTAGAGCAAACATTATAAGCGTTTAATTCAATAACAAAATATTTTCGTATCTATTTCTTCCAGAAAGCTTAATCTTAGATTTTTCTTCTCTCCTTCGATTTTATAAAAAAGGAATATCAATATTGGACTGCCACTGTACAAGTTATTAATTAATGTATTTTTCAGCAAGCAATACAGTGTGACACAGTGATCATGTCATTTTTGTTTAACATTAGCAAACAAGGATGTAATGATTCACTGTGTTACACTATATCATCTGTGTCTCTTGCTGGAAAGCACGCAAAACAATAGCTCTCATAAATACACCTTTAAAAAGGTATCCGATTGTTTGTACACTCGGTGTGCAATATGCGTGTTCTAAAATATGTCTCATACATCGATGAGTATAATATTGTTGTTATTCTTCGGCGCAAATGTGTGTAGGCTCATAAGCCAATGTAGTATGTAAGGAAGGGACATACAAATACTTACGTATAAATAGTAGGGAATAGGACGGGTAGATCCGAAGGGACAAAACCACAAACCTCTTCTAGTACCATCTCGTATGTGGTGACTCAGGAAGGCGGCCAATATCACCCAGGAAATATGTTCCATTAGAGGAGAATGGAAGGTATTGGAGAGTAAAATAAAAAATGTCCATAGTAAAATAGGAATGGTGGTGCAATGTAAGAAAGGCCGTTTTTGCAAATGCGTGGCATCCTGAAAAAATATAATGAAAGCTAAAACTAGAAAAAATAGAGATTTATATGTGCAGATAAGTAAATACATATATATTTATGTGTATATATAATAATAAGTGAAAAACAATAAAAATCAGAAATATAGGAAATAAAATATTTTTAGATTTCCATAAATTTCTGCAATTTTTTCTAGTTACGCTGACAACTTTTCCTAAGATAAGTTATAAATTGTAAATTAAAGTTACAAATTTCGTTCTTTTACTATTTAATATTTACAATTATTACATATGCCATTTTTTTCAGTACCTCGATTTGATAGCACTTGTTATAATAATTTTATTACATTAAAAAATAATTTCCAAATTTTTTTAACTTTTAATGTATATTTTTGTTTTATAATTAAATTTAAACTAAAAATTCTAGATTAAAAATTCAAATTAGAATGTAATTAAAATTGAAATTAAAGCAAACGTTATACGAGTCCAATTTAATAAAAGAAAATTTTATACCCGTATTATTAAATTCATTTAAATATAATTAATTTCTATATTTCATTAAAAAATATATAAAAACTGATTATATATATATCATCATCGTTAAAATATATCCTCCGCTTATCTCGTTCATCCGAATTTCAAAATTAATTTTCGAATGCTTTGCTTGCGGTACTCACATGGATGTGCCAACTGTGCGCCGCAATAAAATGATCCAGATCAACGAAGGACGCCAATAAGAAGCAGGAAAATATACTATTTAGATTACGCGCAATCGACTTCCGCGAGAGGACGACAATTAACATCCACGTGAGGCCACCGACCGTCGCATGCGTCGCATTGTCAAGCGCTGCGCGCGCCAACTCATTCTTGTCGTACTTCAGCCACTTCAGCCCAACGTCGCCGATAATCGAACAAGCACCGATCGCGCACGTCAAAAGAGCACGCGACCAAAATTCGCGCCACATCAAGCGCGGCTTTTTTTTCCTTCGGGAAAACAACGGAGTTGTCGCGCATGTAGTTGAATCGCAATTTAACACCGCGTTCCGTGATTAATTTCGAAGCGCGATGACAATAAACGAAACACTTGCTGCCGATAGTCGACCATCTTGATTATGCGCGCGAACGCGCAAGTCCGGCTAAGTTCAGCTCGTTCATGTGACTAAATTGTTTAAATGTGATTGGTTAATTCTTTCTCTCTCCGAGATCTCGAACCAAGTTCTAGCATCGTGGACACAAGGCTTAAGGAAATCAACATGTTGGATTCGCTACTGCTTATGTTACGGCCTTATGAACTCTACTGTGATTGGTCAATTCGCTTACTGCTTACATTTTACTGCTTAAGTTTTTTTGTGTTCCATGGCCTTTAAGGCCATCACACGTACAAAAATTTTAGTGGGAATCGTAAGGTCGCAAACAAATCGACCAATCACAATCAAAATTGAGATCTCGAGTTTTTAAACACTCGACTGTGATTGGCCGATTTGCTTACGACTTTACGATTACGACTAAAATTTTTGTATGTGTGATGGCCTTATGCGGGGTCTACAATAGAAGTCGTAGCAGTCGTAGAGTCTTAAGTCGTAGAAAATTGACCAATCACAGTC